>NW_025752175.1:0-13251 GCF_021184085.1 Oncorhynchus gorbuscha | reverse complement strand
CATTCATCAGTAATAATGTCCTCAATCAGCTTCTTGAATTGACCCAGAGACACCAACACATTCATCAGTAATAATGTCCTCAATCAGCTTCTTGAATTGACCACCAACAGACACCAACACATTTCATCAGTAATAATGTCCTCAATCAGCTTCTTGAATTGACCCAGAGACACCAACACATTCATCAGTAATAATGTCCTCAATCAGCTTCTTGAATTGACCCAGAGACACCAACACATCACATTTTGAATATTGTTCCACATATACAGTGGAGGAAAAAACCCTAAAAGCTGGTTTACCTAACTCAATACAGACAGAATGAATTTTCCAGACTTATCCACTCCTGTCTAGAGGTTAGTAATGATGTTGGGTACGGTGAGTTATTTTGTTGTAAAAAGGCTTTATGAATGAAAACACAGCAATGTATCATCCTACGTGATATCAGAGACGGCCAGACCAACTTCACGGTAGAGAATAAGGTGATGAGCACTAACACTGTCGACCCGCAAAAAAATACATCAAATAACATTTTATGTTATGAATACAACAGGTGTAGACTTCACCGTGAAATGCTTCCTGACGAGCTCTTTCCCAGCAATGCAGAGGTAAAAAGTACATGAAAATAACAAGGCTGCATACAAGGAGTACCGGTTCCAATAGACTTATGTACGTTAGATATTTCTGATTCATTTTCAATACATTTTTGCAAAAGTGTCATTTTTTTTCCCCCTTTCACTTTGTTATTATTGGCTGTGGTATGTAGAGGTGAGAAATCATTGAATCCATTTAGAATTCATGCTGTAACACAACAAAATGTGGAATAAGTCGAGGGGTATGAATACTTTCTGAAGGAAATGTACATGTGGGTAACTAGGGGGTAACTAGGGGGTAACGAGGGGTGGCTAGGTGTTAACTAGGGGGTAGCTAGGTGGTAACTAGGGGTAACTAGGGGTGGCTAGGTGTTAACTAGGGGCTAGGGGTAGCTAGGGGGTAACTAGGGGGTAACTAGGGGTGGCTAGGTGTTAACTAGGGGTGGCTAGGTGTTAACTAGGGGTAGCTAGGTGGTAACTAGGTGTTAGCTAGGGGTAGCTAGGTGGTAACTAGGTGTTAGCTAGGGGGTAGCTAGGGGGTAACTAGGGGGTAGCTAGGGGGTAACTATGGGGTAGCTAGGTGTTAGCTAGGTGTTAGCTAGGTGTTAGCTAGGGGTAGCTAGGTGGTAGCTCGGTGGTAACTCGGGGGTACCTAGTGGGTAACTAGGGGGTAGCTAGGTGGTAACTAGGTGGTAAAAGGCAGGATAGATAATACAGTAGCAGAGTGTGGCTACAGTCCAGTGAGTGTGCATAGAGCTAGGGGGTAGCTAGGGGGTAACTCGGGGGTAGCTAGGGAGTAACTCGGGGGTAGCTAGGGGGTAACTAGGTGGTAAAAGGCAGGATAGATAATACAGTAGCAGAGTGTGGCTACAGTCCAGTGAGTGTGCATAGAGCTAGGTGGTAACTAGGGGGTAGCTAGGTGGTAACTAGGTGGTAGCTAGGGAGTAACTAGGGGATAGCTAGGGGGTAACTAGGTGGTAGCTAGGTGGTAAAGGGCAGGATAGATAATACAGTAGCAGAGTGTGGCTACAGTCCAGTGAGTGTGCATAGAGCTAGGTGGTAACTAGGGGGTAGCTAGGTGGTAACTAGGGGGTAGCTAGGTGGTAACTAGGGGGTAGCTAGGTGGTAACTAGGTGGTAACTAGGTGGTAGCTAGGGAGTAACTAGGGGATAGCTAGGGGGTAACTAGGTGGTAGCTAGGTGGTAACTAGGTGGTAAAGGGCAGGATAGATAATACAGTAGCAGAGTGTGGCTACAGTCCAGTGAGTGTGCATAGAGCTAGGGGGTAACTAGGTGGTAGCTAGGGAGTAACTAGGGGATAGCTAGGGGGTAACTAGGTGGTAACTAGGTGGTAAAGGGCAGGATAGATAATACAGTAGCAGAGTGTGGCTACAGTCCAGTGAGTGTGCATAGAGCTAGGTGGTAACTAGGGGGTAGCTAGGTGGTAACTAGGGGGTAGCTAGGTGGTAACTAGGGGGTAGCTAGGTGGTAACTAGGTGGTAACTAGGTGGTAGCTAGGGAGTAACTAGGGGATAGCTAGGGGGTAACTAGGTGGTAGCTAGGTGGTAACTAGGTGGTAAAGGGCAGGATAGATAATACAGTAGCAGAGTGTGGCTACAGTCCAGTGAGTGTGCATAGAGCTAGGGGGTAACTGGTGGTAGCTCAGTAACTGGTGGTAGCTAGTGGTAACTAGGGGTAACTGGTGGTAGCTAGGGGTAACTGGTGGTAGCTAGGGGGTAACTGGTGGTAGCTAGGGGTAACTGGTGGTAGCTAGGGGGTAACTGGTGGTAGCTAGGGGTAACTGGTGGTAGCTAGGGGGTAACTGGTGGTAGCTAGGGGGTAACTGGTGGTAGCTAGGGGGTAACTAGGGGGTAACTGGTGGTAGCTAGGGGGTAACTGGTGGTAGCTAGGGGTAACTAGGGGTAACTAGGGGGTACCTAGGGGTTAACTAGGTGGTAAAAGGCAGGATAGATAATACAGTAGCAGAGTGTGGCTACAGTCCAGTGAGTGTGCATAGAGCTAGGGGGTAACTAGGGGGTAAAAGGCAGGATAGATAATACAGTAGCAGAGTGTGGCTACAGTCCAGTGAGTGTGCATAGAGCTAGGTGGTAACTAGGTGGTAAAAGGCAGGATAGATAATACAGTAGCAGAGTGTGGCTACAGTCCAGTGAGTGTGCATAGAGCTAGGTGGTAACTAGGTGGTAAAAGGCAGGATAGATAATACAGTAGCAGAGTGTGGCTACAGTCCAGTGAGTGTGCATAGAGCTAGGTGGTAACTAGGGGGTAAAATGCAGGATAGATAATACAGTAGCAGTGTGGCTACAGTCCAGTGAGTGTGCATAGAGCTAGGGGGTAACTAGGGGGTAAAAGGCAGGATAGATAATACAGTAGCAGAGTGTGGCTACAGTCCAGTGAGTGTGCATAGAGCTAGGGGGTAAAAGGCAGGATAGATAATACAGTAGCAGAGTGTGGCTACAGTCCAGTGAGTGTGCATAGAGCTAGGTGGTAACTAGGTGGTAAAAGGCAGGATAGATAATACAGTAGCAGAGTGTGGCTACAGTCCAGTGAGTGTGCATAGAGCTAGGTGGTAACTAGGTGGTAAAAGGCAGGATAGATAATACAGTAGCAGAGTGTGGCTACAGTCCAGTGAGTGTGCATAGAGCTAGGTGGTAACTAGGGGTAAAAGGCAGGATAGATAATACAGTAGCAGAGTGTGGCTACAGTCCAGTGAGTGTGCATAGAGCTAGGTGGTAACTAGGGGGTAAAAGGCAGGATAGATAATACAGTAGCAGAGTGTGGCTACAGTCCAGTGAGTGTGCATAGAGCTAGGGGGTAAAAGGCAGGATAGATAATACAGTAGCAGAGTGTGGCTACAGTCCAGTGAGTGTGCATAGAGCTAGGTGGTAACTAGGTGGTAAAAGGCAGGATAGATAATACAGTAGCAGAGTGTGGCTACAGTCCAGTGAGTGTGCATAGAGCTAGGTGGTAACTAGGGGGTAAAAGGCAGGATAGATAATACAGTAGCAGAGTGTGGCTACAGTCCAGTGAGTGTGCATACAGCCCAGTGAGTGTGCATAGAGCTAGGTGGTAACTAGGTGGTAAAAGGCAGGATAGATAATACAGTAGCAGAGTGTGGCTACAGTCCAGTGAGTGTGCATAGAGCTAGGTGGTAACTAGGGGTAAAAAAGGCAGGATAGATAATACAGTAGCAGAGTGTGGCTACAGTCCAGTGAGTGTGCATAGAGCTAGGTGGTAACTAGGTGGTAAAAGGCAGGATAGATAATACAGTAGCAGAGTGTGGCTACAGTCCAGTGAGTGTGCATAGAGCTAGGTGGTAACTAGGGGGTAAAAGGCAGGATAGATAATACAGTAGCAGAGTGTGGCTACAGTCCAGTGAGTGTGCATAGAGCTAGGTGGTAACTAGGGGGTAAAAGGCAGGATAGATAATACAGTAGCAGAGTGTGGCTACAGTCCAGTGAGTGTGCATAGAGCTAGGTGGTAACTAGGTGGGTAAAAGGCAGGATAGATAATACAGTAGCAGAGTGTGGCTACAGTCCAGTGAGTGTGCATAGAGCTAGGTGGTAACTAGGGGGTAAAAGGCAGGATAGATAATACAGTAGCAGAGTGTGGCTACAGTCCAGTGAGTGTGCATAGAGCTAGGTGGTAACTAGGGGGTAAAAGGCAGGATAGATAATACAGTAGCAGAGTGTGGCTACAGTCCAGTGAGTGTGCATAGAGCTAGGTGGTAACTAGGGGGTAAAAGGCAGGATAGATAATACAGTAGCAGAGTGTGGCTACAGTCCAGTGAGTGTGCATAGAGCTAGGTGGTAACTAGGGGTAAAAGGCAGGATAGATAATACAGTAGCAGAGTGTGGCTACAGTCCAGTGAGTGTGCATAGAGCTAGGTGGTAACTAGGGGTAAAAGGCAGGATAGATAATACAGTAGCAGAGTGTGGCTACAGTCCAGTGAGTGTGCATAGAGCTAGGTGGTAACTAGGTGGTAAAAGGCAGGATAGATAATACAGTAGCAGAGTGTGGCTACAGTCCAGTGAGTGTGCATAGAGCTAGGTGGTAACTAGGGGGTAAAAGGCAGGATAGATAATACAGTAGCAGAGTGTGGCTACAGTCCAGTGAGTGTGCATAGAGCTAGGTGGTAACTAGGGGGTAAAAGGCAGGATAGATAATACAGTAGCAGAGTGTGGCTACAGTCCAGTGAGTGTGCATAGAGCTAGGGGGTAAAAGGCAGGATAGATAATACAGTAGCAGAGTGTGGCTACAGTCCAGTGAGTGTGCATAGAGCTAGGTGGTAACTAGGTGGTAAAAGGCAGGATAGATAATACAGTAGCAGAGTGTGGCTACAGTCCAGTGAGTGTGCATAGAGCTAGGTGGTAACTAGGTGGTAAAAGGCAGGATAGATAATACAGTAGCAGAGTGTGGCTACAGTCCAGTGAGTGTGCATAGAGCTAGGTGGTAACTAGGGGTAAAAGGCAGGATAGATAATACAGTAGCAGAGTGTGGCTACAGTCCAGTGAGTGTGCATAGAGCTAGGTGGTAACTAGGGGTAAAAGGCAGGATAGATAATACAGTAGCAGAGTGTGGCTACAGTCCAGTGAGTGTGCATAGAGCTAGGTGGTAACTAGGTGGTAAAAGGCAGGATAGATAATACAGTAGCAGAGTGTGGCTACAGTCCAGTGAGTGTGCATAGAGCTAGGTGGTAACTAGGGGGTAAAAGGCAGGATAGATAATACAGTAGCAGAGTGTGGCTACAGTCCAGTGAGTGTGCATAGAGCTAGGTGGTAACTAGGGGGTAAAAGGCAGGATAGATAGATAATACAGTAGCAGAGTGTGGCTACAGTCCAGTGAGTGTGCATAGAGCTAGGTGGTAACTAGGGGTAAAAGGCAGGATAGATAATACAGTAGCAGAGTGTGGCTACAGTCCAGTGAGTGTGCATAGAGCTAGGTGGTAACTAGGGGTAAAAATGGCAGGATAGATAATACAGTAGCAGAGTGTGGCTACAGTCCAGTGAGTGTGCATAGAGCTAGGTGGTAACTAGGGGTAAAAGGCAGGATAGATAATACAGTAGCAGAGTGTGGCTACAGTCCAGTGAGTGTGCATAGAGCTAGGTGGTAACTAGGGGGTAAAAGGCAGGATAGATAATACAGTAGCAGAGTGTGGCTACAGTCCAGTGAGTGTGCATAGAGCTAGGTGGTAACTAGGGGTAAAAGGCAGGATAGATAATACAGTAGCAGAGTGTGGCTACAGTCCAGTGAGTGTGCATAGAGCAGGGTTGGCTACAGGTGGTAACTAGGGGGTAAAAGGCAGGATAGATAATACAGTAGCAGAGTGTGGCTACAGTCCAGTGAGTGTGCATAGAGCTAGGTGGTAACTAGGTGGTAAAAGGCAGGATAGATAATACAGTAGCAGAGTGTGGCTACAGTCAGTGAGTGTGCATAGAGCTAGGTGGTAACTAGGGGTAAAAGGCAGGATAGATAATACAGTAGCAGAGTGTGGCTACAGTCCAGTGAGTGTGCATAGAGCTAGGTGGTAACTAGGTGGTAGCTAGGGGGTAAAAGGCAGGATAGATAATACAGTAGCAGAGTGTGGCTACAGTCCAGTGAGTGTGCATAGAGCTAGGTGGTAACTAGGGGGTAAAAGGCAGGATAGATAATACAGTAGCAGAGTGTGGCTACAGTCCAGTGAGTGTGCATAGAGCTAGGTGGTAACTAGGGGTAAAAGGCAGGATAGATAATACAGTAGCAGAGTGTGGCTACAGTCCAGTGAGTGTGCATAGAGCTAGGTGGTAACTAGGTGGTAAAAGGCAGGATAGATAATACAGTAGCAGAGTGTGGCTACAGTCCAGTGAGTGTGCATAGAGCTAGGTGGTAACTAGGTGGTAAAAGGCAGGATAGATAATACAGTAGCAGAGTGTGGCTACAGTCCAGTGAGTGTGCATAGAGCTAGGTGGTAACTAGGTGGTAGCTAGGGGGTAAAAGGCAGGATAGATAATACAGTAGCAGAGTGTGGCTACAGTCCAGTGAGTGTGCATAGAGCTAGGTGGTAACTAGGGGGTAAAAGGCAGGATAGATAATACAGTAGCAGAGTGTGGCTACAGTCCAGTGAGTGTGCAGAGCTAGAGCTAGGTGGTAGCTAGGGGTAAAAGGCAGGATAGATAATACAGTAGCAGAGTGTGGCTACAGTCCAGTGAGTGTGCATAGAGCTAGGTGGTAACTAGGGGGTAAAAGGCAGGATAGATAATACAGTAGCAGAGTGTGGCTACAGTCCAGTGAGTGTGCATAGAGCTAGGTGGTAACTAGGTGGTAAAAGGCAGGATAGATAATACAGTAGCAGAGTGTGGCTACAGTCCAGTGAGTGTGCATAGAGCTAGGTGGTAACTAGGTGGTAGCTAGGGGGTAAAAGGCAGGATAGATAATACAGTAGCAGAGTGTGGCTACAGTCCAGTGAGTGTGCATAGAGCCAGTGGAAGAATGTAAGTGCAAACAAGGGAGTCGATGCAAATAGTCTGGTTAGCTGTTTGATTAACTGTTGAGCACAGGGTTTCCGTTAGCCGGCGTTTGGCCAATTTACATTTCTGATGTTGTTGAAAAACGGATATAAATTGTCACCGGCCAATTGTCCGGTAGAAGAAGATGCCATTTTAGAAATAATGCTTATTTTTAGCCTATTCATAGACGGTAATACCAGTCGATGGAAACGCATTTGACTAGTCATGCCTATCGGTCTAGTGGTTAATTTAGTGGAATTAAATGGGTGAGGTGTAGTACAGTATATTTGTTATGCGTCTTATCACACCGTACACATGCAGAGCCTCTGAGGGGAATGTCTGTCTGTCAGGACAGCATCTCCAACGGCCACGGCAGGCAGGCTTCATCACCTCACTCACCACTTTGCAGTGAGCTGGAGGCAGTATGCGTTTTAGGAAACATTAACTTAATTGTTTGAGACTTGAATGTTTAGTTTTTATTTTTTTACTACCAATGAGGCATGTCTTCACAACATATCCTTGGAGGCAATTTATTTTATATCAACTTTCTTTCGTTGTCCAGGAGCCAAAGGCACAATCCTGGTCATATCAGCGACCCGTGCTTGTTGTTGATATCCTGGTCATATTAGCGACCTGTGGAACAGGGTTGGAGTTAGAACCAACAGGAGGGTACCTCTCCAGGAACAGGGTTGGAGTTAAAACCTACAGGAGGGTCTCTCTCCAGGAACAGGGTTGGAGTTTAAACCTACAGGAGGGTCTCTCCAGGAACAGGGTTGGAGTTTAAACTTACAGGAGGGTCTCTCCAGGAACAGGGTTGGAGTTAAAACCTACACAATGGGTCTCTCCAGGAACAGGGTTGGAGTTTAAACTTACAGGAGGGTCTCTCCAGGAACAGGGTTGGAGTTAAAACCTACACGATGGGTCTCTCCAGGAACAGGGTTGGAGTCTAAAACCCTACAGGAGGGTAGCTCTCCAGGAACAGGGTTGGAGTTAAAACCTACAGGGGGGTAGCTCTCCAGGAACAGGGTTGTAAACCCCTGATATAGATGTCACCATAGTCTAGGACCGGTAGGAACATCTACTGAATATTCTACTTTCGACTATTTAGCGAGAGGCAGGACCTATTTCTATATAAGAAGCCCATTTTTTAATAATGTATGTTATAATAAACACCATTCCTGCCCCTGTTCCCTACTAATCTAGGCCAGTGTTTCCCAAATAGCTGTCCTCATAGCAGCCGAAGCTGCAGCTAATTTCTCCTGGGTCAGAAGCAGAGCATCAACTCTGTTGTTTTATCAGCAGGGTCACAGAATGTGCGTCCCAAATATCACCTGAAGTGTACACTGATTTTTACCTCTTACAACTGTCCGCAAGTCTCACAAAGCTTACATTGTTGTGCTACACTTTAACTCAGCAGTAATCAGTCATCTTCTCACTGTAATGTAATGGCATTGGATTGGTGGATGCAGAGGGTAGTGGGAGTTCCTACCATATTTGTTACGCCTGTCGTTTCCTTTTAGAATCAGTCAAGGGAAGTAAACAAGGTCACACTTTGGGAGGAAGAAGAGATAATTGGGTCTCATCCAGAGAGGGAACTTCAGAAGGTGTTAAATGGGTCAGGGTATGGCACCAAAACGCTGTGAAGATGGAGGGTGGGGCGGGCTGTCATTGTTATGTTTTGCCACCAGGTGGCAGTAATGGAGCTGCAGCAAGCAGAACACAAAGCTGAAGGCCAAGATTTTTTAAAATGGTTTTAACCTTTTTATTTAACTAGGCAAGTCAGTTAAGAACCAATTCTTATTTTAGAAATGACGGCCTACACCGGCCAAACCCGGACGGCGCTGGGCCAATTGTGCGCAGCCCTATGGGACTCCCAATCACGGCCGGTTGTGATACAGCCTGCATTCGAACCAGGGTGTCTGTAGTGACTCCTCTAGAGCTGAGATGTAGTGCCTTAGACCTGCTGTGCCACTCGGGATCCCTTCAAATTAAAGATGAGTGTAGAGAATCATTGTAGCATCTAAACCGCAGTGAACTATTTTTCATGACCTAAAATATTGTATTTTCAGCTGTTTTTGAAGCAAAACTGGACGTTAAAGACTATAAAACACAAAACGTAAGAACTAGAAGCATAGAAATAGCACCCATAGAATAGATCTTAGACTTGCGTTCAATTAAGAATGGCAGATCTGTAACACACGTTTCTATGTGAATTTGGTCTGGTCGTCCTAGAAGTGACATTTTGCGGCTTTATGAATCAATTCCTTTTTCTTTCTTTTTTTCAATAACCAACTGAATGTTATATTGTATAAATTTTAAATTATCCATTTAATATTCAGACTATTTTCAACTGAATTCCTTTACCTCCTTTTACTGTTTTTCAAGATGTAAATTGATCCCAAACATACTGTAGATCCGTAGTTCCCAGATGGTCCACTATTTGGTGGGTCAGAAGGACATTTTGGAAAGGCTTAAGTCAGGTTAACATAATGCAAAACAGGAAGCTCTGCTTCTGTAGATGTCACACTGCCCTAAAAACCCCTCTAATTCCTCTTGTCTCTCTCTGTCTCTCAGCTGCGTCTCATAGACTGGGGTCTGGCTGAGTTCTACCACCCAGCTCAGGAATACAACGTCAGAGTGGCCTCCCGTTATTTTAAAGGACCGGAGCTGCTAGTGGACTATCAGGTAGACACTAGTTATTAACACACCTCCCACTACTAGTGGACTATCAGGTAGACACTAGTTATTAACACACCTCCCACTACTAGTGGACTATCAGGTAGACACTAGTTATTAACACCTCCCACTACTAGTGGACTATCAGGTAGACACTAGTTATTAACACCTCCCACTACTAGTGGACTATCAGGTAGACACTAGTTATTAACACCTCCCACTACTAGTGGACTATCAGGTAGACACTAGTTATTAACACACCTCCCACTACTAGTGGACTATCAGGTAGACACTAGTTATTAACACCTCCCACTACTAGTGGACTATCAGGTAGACACTAGTTATTAACACACCTCCCACTACTAGTTGACTATCAGGTAGACACTAGTTATTAACACACCTCCCACTACTAGTGGACTATCAGGTAGACACTAGTTATTAACACCTCCCACTACTAGTGGACTATCAGGTAGACACTAGTTATTAACACCTCCCACTACTAGTGGACTATCAGGTAGACACTAGTTATTAACACACCTCCCACTACTAGTGGACTATCAGGTAGACACTAGTTATTAACACCTCCCACTACTAGTGGACTATCAGGTAGACACTAGTTATTAACACACCTCCCACTACTAGTGGACTATCAGGTAGACACTAGTTATTAACACACTCCCACTACTAGTGGACTATCAGGTAGACACTAGTTATTAACACCTCCCACTACTAGTGGACTATCAGGTAGACACTAGTTATTAACACACCTCCCACTACTAGTGGACTATCAGGTAGACACTAGTTATTAACACACCTCCCACTACTAGTGGACTATCAGGTAGACACTAGTTATTAACACACTCCCACTACTAGTGGACTATCAGGTAGACACTAGTTATTAACACACCTCCACTACTAGTGGACTATCAGGTAGACACTAGTTATTAACACCTCCCACTACTAGTGGACTATCAGGTAGACACTAGTTATTAACACCTCCCACTACTAGTGGACTATCAGGTAGACACTAGTTATTAACACACCTCCCACTACTAGTGGACTATCAGGTAGACACTAGTTATTAACACACCTCCCACTACTAGTGGACTATCAGGTAGACACTAGTTATTAACACCTCCCACTACTAGTGGACTATCAGGTAGACACTAGTTATTAACACACCTCCCACTACTAGTGGACTATCAGGTAGACACTAGTTATTAACACACCTCCCACTACTAGTGGACTATCAGGTAGACACTAGTTATTAACACCTCCCACTACTAGTGGACTATCAGGTAGACACTAGTTATTAACACACCTCCCACTACTAGTGGACTATCAGGTAGACACTAGTTATTAACACACCTCCCACTACTAGTGGACTATCAGGTAGACACTAGTTATTAACACACTCCCACTACTAGTGGACTATCAGGTAGACACTAGTTATTAACACACCTCCCACTACTAGTGGACTATCAGGTAGACACTAGTTATTAACACCTCCCACTACTAGTGGACTATCAGGTAGACACTAGTTATTAACACCTCCCACTACTTACACAATGTGGCCATCCACATACCCTGCAGTACATCACGATGCACGTTTTGCTTTAATACTGGTTACATCAACACATGTATCCGTCTGCTAAGTATGTTCAATAGTAGTATGTTTACAGAAGTATCAATACATGGATATTGTTCAATGAACTACAATGTGATTTTACAAATAATTAGTTGTGGAGTATTTTTTCCAGTGTTCTGTGTTGTTGTGTTTGTAGCTATATGACTACAGTCTGGACATGTGGAGTCTAGGCTGCATGTTGGCCAGCATGATCTTCCTGAAAGAGCCTTTCTTCCATGGCCAGGACAACTACGATCAGGTACACACACACACACAGGACAACTACGATCAGGTACACACACACACACAGGACAACTACGATCAGGTACACACACACACAGGACAACTACGATCAGGTACACACAGGTACACACACACACAGGACAACTACGATCAGGTACACACACACACACACACACACAGGACAACTACGATCAGGTACACACACACACACAACTACGATCAGGTACACACACACACAGGACAACTACGATCAGGTACACACACACACAACTACGGACACACACACACAGACATACACACACACATACAGGTACACACACACACAGGACACACACAGGACAACTACGATCAGGTACACACACACACACACAGACAACTACGATCAGGTACACACACACACACAGGACAACTACGATCAGGTACACACACACACACAGGACAACTACATCAGGTACACACACACACACAGGACAACTACGATCAGGTACACACACACACACACACACACACACAGGACAACTACGATCAGGTACACACACACATACACACACACACACACATCAGGACAACACAGGACAACTACGATCAGGTACACACACACAGGACAACTACGATCAGGTACACACACACACACAGGACAACTACGATCAGGTACACACACACACACACACACACAACTACATCAGGTACACACACACACACAGGACAACTACGATCAGGTACACACACACACACACACAGGACAACACATCAGGTACAACACACACACACAGGACAACTACGATCAGGTACACACACACACACACACACAGGACAACTACGATCAGGTACACACACACACACACACAGACAACTACGATCAGGTACACACACACACACACACACAGACAGGACAACTACGATCAGGTACACACACACACACACACACAGGACACACACACACACACACACACAGGACAACTACATCACACACACACAGGACAACTACGATCAGGTACACACACACACACACACACAGGACAACTACGATCAGGTACACACACACACACACACACAGGACAACTACGATCAGGTACACACACACACACAGGACAACTACGATCAGGTACACACACACACAGGACAACTACGATCAGGTACACACACACACACACACACTCACACACACACAGGACAACTACGATCAGGTACACACACACACAGGACAACTACGATCAGGTACACACACACACACACAGGACAACTACGATCAGGTACACACACACACACAGGACAACTACGATCAGGTACACACACACACACAGGACAACTACGATCAGGTACACACACACACACACAGGACAACTACGATCAGGTACACACACACACACACACACACACAGGACAACTACGATCAGGTACACACACACACACACACAGACAGGACAACTACGATCAGGTACACACACACACACGACAACTACATCAGGTACACACAGGACAACTACGATCAGGTACACACACACACACACACACAGGACAACTACGATCAGGTACACACACACACACACAGGACAACTACGATCAGGTACACACACACACACACAGGACAACTACGATCAGGTACACACACA
>NW_025752174.1:0-13251 GCF_021184085.1 Oncorhynchus gorbuscha | reverse complement strand
GGTTATTGGGGCTGGTTATTGGAGCTGGGTTATTGGGGCTGGTTATTGGAGCTGGGTTATTGGAGCTGGTTATTGGAGCTGGGTTATTGGAGCTGGTTATTGGAGATAGTTATTGGAGCTGGTTATTGGAGCTGGTTATTGGAGCTGGTTATTGTAGATGGTTATTGGAGCTGGGTTATTGGAGCTGGTTATCGGAGATGGTTATTGGAGATGGTTATTGGAGCTGGTTATTGGAGCAGGTTATAAATTCAAATGTGTGTTCTGTGGGTATTGTTCCAGGTATTACAGTGTTCTGTGGGTATTGTTCCAGGTATTACAGTGTTCTGTGGGTATTGTTCCAGGTATTACAGTGTTCTGTGGGTGTTGTTCCAGGTATTACAGTGTTCTGTGGGTATTGTTCCAGGTATTACAGTGTTCTGTGGGTGTTGTTCCAGGTATTACAGTGTTCTGTGGGTATTGTTCCAGGTATTACAGTGTTCTGTGGGTGTTGTTCCAGGTATTACAGTGTTCTGTGGGTATTGTTCCAGGTATTACAGTGTTCTGTGGGTGTTGTTCCAGGTATTACAGTGACATCCACAGTGCAGCATCTGGCTGTTACCAAGAGATGAACTCTACTCTAACGGAGCTGTCTGGGGTGAGTGGAGATTTAAACTCTCTCCTCTACCCTCCTCCCTCGTCCTCTCCTCTACCCTCCTCCCTCGTCCTCTCCTCTACCCTCCTCCCTCGTCCTCTCCTCTACCCTCCTCCCTCGTCCTCTCCTCTGCCCTCCTCCCTCGTCCTCTCCTCTACCCTCCTCCCTCGTCCTCTCCTCTACCCTCCTCCCTCGTCCTCTCCTCTACCCTCCTCACTCGTCCTCTCCTCTACCCTCCTCCCTCGTCCTCTCCTCTACCCTCCTCCCTCGTCCTCTCCTCTACCCTCCTCCCTCGTCCTCTCCTCTACCCTACTCCCTCGTCCTCTCGTCCTCTACCCTACTCCCTCGTCCTCTCGTCCTCTACCCTACTCCCTCGTCCTCTCGTCCTCTACCCTCCTCCCTCGTCCTCTCTTCTCCTCTACCCTCCTCCCTCGTCCTCTCTTCTCCTCTACCCTCCTCCCTCGTCCTCTCCTCTACCCTCGTCCTCTCCTCTACCCTCCTCCCTCGTCCTCTCTTTCCTGTGCCCTCCTCCCTCGTCCTCTCCTCTGCCCTCCTCCCTCGTCCTCTCCTCTGCCCTTCTCCCTCGTCCTCTCCTCTACCCTCCTCCCTCGTCCTCTCTTCTCCTCTACCCTCCTCCCTCGTCCTCTCCTCTACCCTCCTCCCTCGTCCTCTCTTTCCTGTGCCCTCCTCCCTCGTCCTCTCCTCTGCCCTCCTCCCTCGTCCTCTCCTCTGCCCTTCTCCCTCGTCCTCTCCTCTACCCTCCTCCCTCGTCTTCTCCTCTACCCTACTCCCTCTTCCTCTCCTCTACCCTACTCCCTCTTCCTCTCCTCTACCCTCCTCCCTCATCCTCTCTTCTCCTCTACCCTCCTCCCTCATCCTCTCCTCTACCCTCCTCCCTCGTCCTCTCCTCTCCTCTACCCTCCTCCCTCGTCCTCTCCTCTGCCCTCCTCCCTCGTCCTCTCCTCTGCCCTCCTCCCTCGTCCTCTCCTCTGCCCTCCTCCCTCGTCCTCTCCTCTGCCCTCCTCCCTCGTCCTCTCCTCTGCCCTCCTCCCTCGTCCTCTCCTCTACCCTCGTCCTCTCCTCTACCCTCTACCCTCCTCCCTCGTCCTCTCCTCTGCCCTCCTCCCTCGTCCTCTCCTCTACTCTCCTCCCTCCTCCCTCGTTCTCTCCTCTGCCCTCCTCCCTCGTCCTCTCCTCTACCCTCCTCCCTCGTCCTCTCCTCTCCTCTGCCCTCCTCCCTCGTCTTCTCCTCTACCCTCCTCCCTCGTCCTCTCCTCTACCCTCCTCCCTCGTCCTCTCCTCTCCTCTGCCCTCCTCCCTCGTCCTCTCCTCTACCCTCCTCCCTCGTCCTCTCTTCTCCTCTACCCTCCTCCCTCGTCCTCTCCTCTACCCTCGTCCTCTCCTCTACCCTCCTCCCTCGTCCTCTCTTCTCCTCTACCCACCTCCCTCGTCATCTCTTCTCCTCTACCCTCCTCCCTCGTCCTCTCCTCTACCCTCCTCCCTCGTCCTCTCTTTCCTCTGCCCTCCTCCCTTGTCCTCTCCTCTGCCCTCCTCCCTCGTCCTCTCCTCTGCCCTTCTCCCTCGTCCTCTCCTCTACCCTCCTCCCTCGTCTTCTCCTCTACCCTACTCCCTCGTCCTCTCCTCTACCCTCCTCCCTCGTCCTCTCCTCTCCTCTACCCTCCTCCCTCGTCCTCTCCTCTCCTCTACCCTCCTCCCTCGTCCTCTCCTCTCCTCTACCCTCCTCCCTCGTCCTCTCCTCTACCCTCCTCCCTCGTCCTCTCCTCTGCCCTCCTCCCTCGTCCTCTCCTCTACCCTCCTCCCTCGTCCTCTCCTCTACCCTCCTCCCTCGTCCTCTCCTCTACCCTCCTCCCTCGTCCTCTCCTCTACCCTCCTCGCTCGTCCTCTCCTCTACCCTCCTCCCTCGTCCTCTCCTCTACCCTCCTCCCTCGTCCTCTCCTCTACCCTCCTCCCTCGTCCTCTCCTCTACCCTACTCCCTCGTCCTCTCGTCCTCTACCCTACTCCCTCGTCCTCTCGTCCTCTACCCTCCTCCCTCGTCCTCTCTTCTCCTCTACCCTCCTCCCTCGTCCTCTCTTCTCCTCTACCCTCCTCCCTCGTCCTCTCCTCTACCCTCGTCCTCTCCTCTACCCTCCTCCCTCGTCCTCTCTTCTCCTCTACCCACCTCCCGCGTCCTCTCCTCTACCCTCCTCCCTCGTCCTCTCCTCCCTCTACCCTCCTCCCTCGTCCTCTCTTTCCTGTGCCCTCCTCCCTCGTCCTCTCCTCTGCCCTCCTCCCTCATCCTCTCCTCTGCCCTTCTCCCTCGTCCTCTCCTCTACCCTCCTCCCTCGTCCTCTCCTCTACCCTCCTCCCTCGTCTTCTCCTCTACCCTACTCCCTCTCCCTCTCCTCTACCCTCCTCCCTCGTCCTCTCATCTCCTCTACCCTCCTCCCTCGTCCTCTCTTCTCCTCTACCCTCCTCCCTCGTCCTCTCCTCTTCTCTACCCTCCTCCCTCGTCCTCTCCTCTCCTCTGCCCTCCTCCCTCGTCCTCTCCTCTCCTCTGCCCTCCTCCCTCGTCCTCTCCTCTACCCTCCTCCCTCGTCCTCTCTTCTCCTCTACCCTCCTCCCTCGTCCTCTCCTCTACCCTCGTCCTCTCCTCTACCCTCCTCCCTCGTCCTCTCTTCTCCTCTACCCACCTCCCTCGTCATCTCTTCTCTACCGTCCTCCCTCGTCCTCTCCTCTACCCTCCTCCCTCGTCCTCTCTTTCCTCTGCCCTCCTCCTTCGTCCTCTCCTCTACCCTCCTCCCTCGTCCTCTCTTTCCTCTGCCCTCCTCCCTCGTCCTCTCCTCTGCCCTCCTCCCTCGTCCTCTCCTCTGCCCTTCTCCCTCGTCCTCTCCTCTACCCTCCTCCCTCGTCTTCTCCTCTACCCTACTCCCTCCTCCTCTCCTCTACCCTCCTCCCTCGTCCTCTCCTCTACCCTCCTCCCTCGTCCTCTCCTCTCCTCTACCCTCCTCCCTCGTCCTCTCCTCTACCCTCCTCCCTCGTCCTCTCTTCTCCTATACCCTCCTCCCTCGTCCTCTCCTCTGCCCACCTCCCTCGTCCTCTCCTCTGCCCTCCTCCCTCGTCCTCTCCTCTACCCTCCTCCCTCGTCCCCTCCTCTCCTCTACCCTCCTCCCTCGTCCTCTCCTCTCCTATACCCTCCTCCCTCGTCCTCTCCTCTACCCTCCTCCCTCGTCCTCTCTTCTACCCTCTACCCTCCTCCCTCGTCCTCTCCTCTCCTCTGCCCTCCTCCCTCGTCCTCTCCTCTACCCTCCTCCCTCATCCTCTCCTCTCCTCTGCCCTCCTCTCTCGTCCTCTCCTCTACCCTCCTCCCTCGTCCTCTCCTCTCCTCTGCCCTCCTCCCTCGTCCTCTCCTCTCCTCTGCCCTCCTCCCTCGTCCTCTCCTCTGCCCTCCTCCCTCGTCCTCTCCTCTCCTCTGCCCTCCTACCTCGTCCTCTCCTCTCCTCTACCCTCCTCCCTCGTCCTCTCTTTCCTCTGCCCTCCTCCCTCGTCCTCTCCTCTGCCCTCCTCCCTCGTCCTCTCCTCTGCCCTTCTCCCTCGTCCTCTCCTCTACCCTCTTCCCTCGTCCTCTCCTCTACCCTCCTCATTTGTCCTCTCCTCTCCTCTACCCTCCTCATTCGTCCTCTCCTCTACCCTCTCTACCTTCCTCCCTCGTCCTCTCCTCTCCTCTGCCCTCCTCCCTCGTCCTCTCCTCTGCCCTCCTCCCTCGTCCTCTCCTCTACCGTCCACTCTACTCAACCCAGCTCTACTCTGAGATGATTATGGAGTCATGTTGTTGTAATGTACAGTACTGGTAACCAGTAGATTGTAACATTGTGTTTCCATGTTTGACTTTTCAGAGTTTTGGATCAGACATGAACAGTCTGGTGGCTCTGCTTGAGTTGTATAAGTACATCAACAAATACTACGACCAGGTATACACACACACACACACACACACACACACACACACACACACACACACACACACACACACACACACACACACACACACACACACACACACACACACACAGAACACACACACACACAGAACACACACACAGAGAGAACACACACAACACCAACACACACACAGAGAACACACACACACCACACATACACACACACACACACACACACACACACACACACACACACACACACACACACACACACACACACACACACACACACACACACACCACACACACTACACACACACACACAGAGAACACACACACCACACACACCACACACACACACACACACACACACACAGAGAGAACACACACACTACACACACACACACACACACACATATAGAGAACACACACTCCACACACACACACACAGAGAGAACACACATACACACCACACACACACACACACACACACACACACACACACACACACACACACACACACACACACACACACACACACACACACACACACACACACACACACACACACACACACATCGTGTCTCTACTGTACTATCTAATAGTGAATGCTGTCTGTCTGTAGGTCATCGTGTCTCTACTGTACTATCTAATAGTGAATGCTGTCTGTCTGTAGGTCATCGTGTCTCTACTGTAATCTACTGTACTATCTAATAGTGAATGCTGTCTGTCTGTAGGTCATCGTGTCTCTACTGTAATCTACTGTACTATCTAATAGTGAATGCTGTCTTTCTGTAGATCATCGCGTCTCTGGAGGAGGACGCTGCTGGTCAGAAGATGCAGCTGGCCTATCGTCTTCAGCAGGTCGCCGCCCTGGTGGAGAACAAGGTCACTGACCTCTAACCTCTCACCTCTGACCTGTGACCTATCGTCTACAGCAGGTCGCCGCCCTGGTGGAGAACAAGGTCACTGACCTCTAACCTGTCACCTCTGACCTGTGACCTATCGTCCCCAGCAGGTCGCTGCCCTAGTGGAGAACCACAGACTGACAGGGCTGCGTTCAGTACAACAGAACGTTACACCAGATACAGCAGAGAACGCGGAACACTCAGATCCACTTCCTCATGTTTTGTTTTTTTCGGGATCGGGGCCCACTCTTGCTCTGTTTATTGCCCCCGCCCGCGGAGGGGGTGCCTCAGAGTGAAACATCTCATTGGAAAAATGTATTCTGGTAGGGGCGGAGTTGTTTCCTCTCTCGCGTTAGATATTATGGAGGAACCAAACCCAGATCATTTAAATAAAATGTCTGGAGCAAACGTATCTTATTTATCCCCCATAAATGCTTTATGTTACGTGTGTGTGTGTGTGTGTGTGTGTGTGTGTGTGTGTGTGTGTGTGTGTGTGTGTGTGTGTGTGTGTGTGTGTGTGTGTGTGTGTGTGTGTGTGTGTGTGTGTGTGTGTGTGTGTTCGGAAGTTGCTTCCAGAGGCTGTTTGTAACTCGGTAGTGAGCGTTGCAACCGAGGACAGATGATTTCTCCACTCTTCGAGCTTCAGCACTTGGTGGTCCCGTTCTGTGAGCTCGTGTGGCCTACCACTTTGTGGCTGTGCCGTTGTTGCTCCTACACGTTTCCACTTCACAATAAACAGCACTTACAGTTGACCCTCTAAGCTCTAGCAGGGCAGAAATTTGACGAACTGACTTGTTGGAAAGGTGGCATCCTATGACGGTGCCACGCTGAAAGTCACTGAGCTCTTCAATATGGGCATTATACCGCCAATGTTTGTCTATGGAGATTGCATGGCTGTCTGCTCAATGTTATCCACCTATCAGCAACGGGTGTGGCTGAAATATAATCCCTAATTTGAAGGGGTGTCCACATACTTCTGTCTATATATATATATGGGTGTAGAGACGGGGTACGTTCCAGGGTGTCTGTATTGCAGTCATGTTGCACAGATGATCACATGTCACACCGCCTATATTAACCCCCTGAGCTGTACAGGTCGACTGCAACATGGAGCCCACAGTCTAGTCTTAACAGTCAGGTTGACCACTATAGCCACCGTTGGGGGGCCTCCACCCAGCAGCTCTCCAGACTATCAGACTCTCTCAGTAACTGTCTCTACAGATGGACAGTCAAGTTGACTGTGTTTGGTCTTTTAAAAAAAACATTTTTAGCAAAACCTTCCTTTGTTAGCAGTAGTTTTGTGAACATCTTTATCTTTGAATACCAGGAAATACAAGCTCAATTTCTGGCGATGTATTAAAATGTTTTATTTCCTTAAAATGCCCCAACTCCCCCATGTCTTGTTCTTTTGAAAACCATTTTACGATTTACACACGGAAGGTTTTAAAGCAGTGCTATGTTCTTGTAGCTGGCCACTGAACTCAACACAAGCTCTTTACTGCAGAACAGAGACATGTTGTTGTTACAACCTAGCCTGAGTACCAGTCTGTTACTGCTCTGTGGGGGTCTGAACCTAGCCTGAGTACCAGCCTGTTACTGCTCTGTGGGGGTCTGAACCTAGCCTGAGTACCAGTCTGTTACTGCTCAGACAGCCAATCCCTTCTAACACAACGCTCTGGTTGAACCATAATACTGACAGTTATACCAAATTAACAGTTAGTTTACTACTACTACTACTACTACTACTACTACTACTACTACTACTACTACTACTATACTACTACTACTACTACTACTACTACTACTACTACTACTACTACTTAGGCCAATTACATGTACAGCAATAAGTCTCACAGATACCAACAAGAGAAAGAATGAGGATTGAAGGTTGTAAACCCGGCAACACCTGGTCTCGCCAGCAGAGGGGGCCGATGAGGAGTTGAGACAAATTTGAGTCATTTAAAAAAGCAAAACAGCGTCTAGCAGGTTGTTCTGTTGAACAGACCGTTTCTCTACAGTGTCAATCTTATTCTCTGTAAATAGTGCTTATTCATACCAACCAATGGCGGTCAGTAGATGCCGTCCTCCCCCTTTTTTTCTCTGAGGAGCCTCCACTGATACCAACCAAATGTGCCTTCTTCTTCTTGTAAAATTTGTAAACGACTTAAACTGTGTGGATTTTTTTTGTTGAAGTTGAACTCGTTTGCCAAATGAACTGACATGACGAACTAGTTTTGAATTTGTACTGTGGATGTGTAAAGACAACCGTAACTAAACTTCCTGGGAACGTTCAATACATCCGCTGTTTTCGCCCCTGATTGGAGGATTCCTGGAGTCGGAAGGAAATAAGCATGAAAATCCCGAAGTCCAGGATTTAAACAGGGAATGATGGTCCAGTGTAAACGACTGCAGTAGCTCTGCAGAACAGCAGTTCAACTTCTTGATCTTTACTGGTACAGGTTAACTAACAGCCAGAGTTGGGGAACTGTAATCAGATACGTTACCAGCAACAACAACAACAACAAAAACATGTAATCATATACTTTTTGGAAAAACTAGATTACTTCTTGGGATTACTTTTGAATTCAGAATGGGTGCTTTGTGGGATAAAAAAGGGGGGCAAGTTTGATCCACATAGGGGATGTGCATGAAATGATGACCATAATCAGGCCCACTATGGTGATGACCATAAATGACCACCAATCGGAAGCCACTATGGTGATGACACGCCAAATGATGACCACCAATCGAAGCCACTATGGTGATGACATCGCCAATGATGACCACCAATCGGAAGCCACTATGGTGATGACACGCCAAATGATGACCACCAATCGGAAGCCACTATGGTGATGACACGCCAAATGATGACCACCAATCGAAGCCACTATGGTGATGACACGCCAAATGATGACCACCAATCGGGAAGCCACTATGGTGATGACACGCCAAATGATGACCACCAATCGGAAGCCACTATGGTGATGACATCCAAATGATGACCACCAATCAGAAGCCACTATGGTGATGACACGCCAAATGATGACCACCAATCGGAAGCCACTATGGTGATGACACGCCAAATGATGACCACCAATCGGAAGCCACTATGGTGATGACACGCCAAATGATGACCACCAATCGGAAGCCACTATGGTGATGACACGCCAAATGATGACCACCAATCGGAAGCCACTATAGTGATGACACGTGACCACCAATCGGAGAGCCACTATGGTGATGACACGCCAAATGATGACCACCAATCGGAAGCCACTATGGTGATGACACGCCAAATGATGACCACCAATCGGAAGCCACTATGGTGATGACATCCAAATGATGACCGCCAATGGGAAGCTACTATGATGATGACACGCCAAATGATGACCACCAATCGGAAGCCACTATGACATCGTGATGACTACCAATCGAGCCAAATGACCACAACCAATCGGAAGCCACTATGGTGATGACACGCCAAATGATGACCACCAATGTGGAAGCCACTATGGTGATGACACGCCAAATGATGACCACCAATCGGAAGCCACTATGGTGATGACACGCCCAAATGATGACCACCAATCGGAAGCCACTATGGTGATGACACGTAAAATGATGACCAACTGTCGGAAGCCACTATGAGTGATGACACGCCAAATGATGACCACCAATCGGAAGCCACTATGGTGATGACACACGCCAAATGATGACCACCAATCGGAAGCCACTATGGTAATGACACACCACCTAAGGAGAAAGTAATCCAAAAGTAACTGAGTACATTCAATGAAGTACCTTACCCCAGTCTAGTATCTGTCGGCCTCTGACCCCACACATTATTGTGTTTCTCTGTATACTGTGGTTCCCTAGAGTGCTCTCGTTGAAATAATGGACCTATTCTAGGCCCTGGTCTCTTAGGGCACTGGTCTAAAGTAGTGTAAGGGAATAGGGTACTGGTCTAGTAATGTCCAAATAGTAACTGGTCTAAAGTTACCATATATAGGAATACATTCAAAGTGAATATAGTAATCTTACCCCAGTATAGGAATAGGCCCCTGGTCTGGGTAGTGTCCAATATATAGAATAGGGCCCCAAAGTATTGTTACTATGGTTACCCTGGTCAAGGTTCCAAAGGGAATAGGGCCCTGGTTCTCTTATATATAGGGAATAGGGCACTGGTCTAAAGGTTCCCTAGATAGGGAATGCTCTCTAAAGTGGTCCTAAGTGGAATAGATGAAAAATAATGGACCTATTCTATAGGGCCCTGGTCTAAAGTAGTGTCCTATATATAGGAATAGAATAAGGCACTGGTCTAAAGTAGTGTCCAATATATAGGGAATAGGGTACTGGTCTAAAGTAGTGTCCTACATAGGGAATAGCACTGGTCTAAAGTAAGTGTCCCATATATAGGGGAATAGGGCCCTGGTCTGGTCTAAAGTAGTGTCCTATATATAGGGAATAGGGCACTGGTCTAAAGTAGTGTCCAATATATAGGGAATAGGGGCCCTGGTCTAAAGTAGTGTCCAATATATAGGGAATAGGGCCCTGGTCTAGTAGTGTCAATATATAGGAATAGGGCACTGGTCTAAGTAGTGTCCTATATATAGAATAGGGCCCTGGTCTAAAGTAGTGTCCTATATATAGGGAATAAAGGGCACTGGTCTGAAGTAGTGTCCTATATATAGGGAATAGGGCACTGGTCCTACAAAGGGAATAGTAGTGTCCTATATATAGGAATAGGGCCCTGTCTAAAGTAGTGTCCTACATAGGGAATAGGGCCCTGGTCTAAAGTAGTGTCCTATATATAGGGAATAGGTACTGTCTAGTAGTGTCCTATATATAGAATAGGGTACTGGTCTAAAGTAGTGTCCTATATAGGAATAGGGTACTGGTCTAAAGTAGTGTCCTACATATAGAATAGGGCCCTGGTCTAAAGTAGTGTCCTATATATAGGGAATAGGGTCCTGGTCTAAAGTAGTCCTTATATATAGGAATAGGGCCCTGGTCTAAAGTAGTGTCCTATATATAGGGAATAGGGTACTGGTCTAAAGTAGTGTCCTACATATAGAAATAGGGTGCTTGACATGTTGATCATTGACCTTGACCCCGGCTCCTGGTTTGAAGACGCCAACATTTAGCTTAGTGTACATATAGATAATTTATGCATTTATTTGTTCTGGGTTTGTAAAGTTAGTGTAGTTTCTATCGTTGAATGGTGATTTTATTTCATTTTCTATCTGACACCTTACCTGCTCATATATCCCGCCATTTGTAGCTCAGTATGTATGGCTTGATTTAATGGCACCCTATTCTCTATATAGTCCACTACTTTAGACCAGGGCCCTATTCTCTATATAGTGCACTACTTTGGACCACAATAGTTGCACTATGAACCGAGTAGGGAACCATTAGGCACAGATACAGTGTGATTTTAAAGGAGGTTTTCTGACTGTGTCTTCCTTTAGCAGCTGTATGAAATATTTACAGGATTTCTGGGAGTTGGAGTCATGTTTATTATGTTGCCCCCCCTTTCTAACCCTTTGACACCTTAATAACACTTTGATTGGAGCGTTTGGAGAGTTTTGATTGGAGCGTTTGGAGAGTTTTGATTGGAGCGTTTGGAGAGTTTTGATTGGAGCGTTTGGAGAGTTTTGATTGGGGCGTTTGGAGAGTTTTGATTGGGGCGTTTGGAGAGTTTTGATTGGGGCGTTTGGAGAGTTTTGATTGGGGCGTTTGGAGAGTTTTGATTGGAGCGTTTGGAGAGTTTTGATTGGAGCGTTTGGAAAGTTTTGATTGGAGCGTTCGGAGAGTTTTGATTGGAGCATTTAAAAGGTCAAAGGTGTTCTGCCCTTATCCTGTGGTCTGAGGCAGTATAACTGATCCAGCTGTTATAACTGGCTCATGATCACTTCTGAAACTATAGGACACGTTCCAGGTCAACTGTATTGAAGTCGATGCATTGCATTGCAGTCTGGTATCGGAGTGGTATAACATGTGTGGTGGTCAACTAACACTGATCCAGCTGTTATGAAATCTGGCATGCGTCTGAAACGTAGTCAGCCTGGAGACGCGTCCGTTCGTCTTCCTGTTCGTGAGTGTTGTGTTGCCTGTATTTTTCTGAAGGTTCTCTGCATGCGTGTGCTTTTTTAATCGTCTGGTCGTGTGTTTATGAACGTCTGATTCCTTAAGACTACAATCAGAGCAGGAACGCACCTATCCCTATATAGGGCACTACTTATGACCAGAGTCCTATAGGCCCTAGTCAAAAGTAGTGCCCTATGTAGGGGATAGGGTGCCGTATGGGGATGTTGCAGCTGTGTGTGTGTGTGAGTACAGAACATATATGTTAGAAGGAAACATGACGTTTGAAACTTCTGCATGACAGTGACAATTTTTGATAAACTTCCTCTTTAAAAAAATAAAAAAATAAAAAAACTTCTGAGAGGATTTGAAGTACAGATGAAACTAAACACTGATTTGTGTCCTGACTCTCTGGGTGTCCTGACTCTCTGGGTGTCCTGACTCTCTGGGTGTCCTGACTCTCTGGGTGTCCTGACTCTCTGGGTGTCCTGACTCTCTGGGTGTCCTGACTCTCTGGGTGTCCTGACTCTCTGGGTGTCCTGACTCTCTGGGTGTCCTGACTCTCTGGGTGTCCTGACTCTCTGGGTGTCCTGACTCTCTGGGTGTCCTGACTCTGGGTGTCCTGACTCTGGGTGTCCTGACTCTGGGTGTCCTGACTCTCTGGGTGTCCTGACTCTCTGGGTGTCCTGACTCTAGGTGTCCTGACTCTAGGTGTCCTGACTCTCTGGGTGTCCTGACTCTCTGGGTGTCCTGACTCTCTGGGTGTCCTGACTCTAGGTGTCCTGACTCTAGGTGTCCTGACCCTCTGGGTGTCCTGACTCTCTGGGTGTCCTGACTCTCTGGGTGTCCTGACTCTGGGTGTCCTGACTCTAGGTGTCCTGACTCTCTGGGTGTCCTGACTCTGGGTGTGCTGAATCTGGGTGTCCTGACTCTAGGTGTCCTGACTCTAGGTGTCCTGACTCTCTGGGTGTGCTGAATCTGGGTGTCCTGACTCTAGGTGTCCTGACTCTAGGTGTCCTGACCCTCTGGGTGTCCTGACTCTCTGGGTGTCCTGACTCTCTGGGTGTCCTGACTCTAGGTGTCCTGACTCTCTGGGTGTCCTGACTCTCTGGGTGTCCTGACTCTCTGGGTGTCCTGACTCTGGGTGTCCTGACTCTGGGTGTCCTGACTCTCTGGGTGTCCTGACTCTCTGGGTGTCCTGACTCTCTAGGTGTCCTGACTCTCTAGGTGTCCTGACTCTCTAGGTGTCCTGACTCTAGGTGTCCTGACTCTAGGTGTCCTGACTCTCTGGGTGTCCTGACTCTGGGTGTCCTGACTCTGGGTGTGTTGAATCTGGGTGTCCTGACTATGGGTGTCCTGACTCTAGGTGTCCTGACTCTCTGGGTGTCCTGACTCTCTGGGTGTCCTGACTCTCTGGGTGTCCTGACTCTAGGTGTCCTGACTCTAGGTGTCCTGACTCTGGGTGTCCTGACTCTCTGGGTGTCCTGACTCTCTGGGTGTCCTGACTCTCTGGGTGTCCTGACTCTCTGGGTGTCCTGACTCTCTGGGTGTCCTGACTCTGGGTGTCCTGACTCTAGGTGTCCTGACTCTCTGGGTGTCCTGACTCTCTGGGTGTCCTGACTCTAGGTGTCCTGACTCTCTGGGTGTCCTGACTCTCGGTGTCCTGACTCTAACATGCATGTGGCT
>NW_025752173.1:0-13253 GCF_021184085.1 Oncorhynchus gorbuscha | reverse complement strand
TGTTGTGGACTGTGGACAGTGGACATGACTGTGTTAGAGCAGTGGTGGAAAGAGCTCCAGACTCCACTGCACTGAGGCTGGATTGTAGGGTCACAGATTGATACATGCAATAGGATTTATTTGACCTTTACTTATACAGGTGTGAACATGAAGAACACATTGTTATTTACAATGACGACCTGTCAAACACATCAATACACATCAATTACACGATACACGTCTATTTTCACATCAATTACCAAATACACATCTATATACACACCAATTACACAATACACATCTATATACACATCAATTACACAATACACATCTATATACACACCAATTACACAATACACATCTATACACACATCAATTACACAATACATCACATATATACACATCAATTACACATCTATATGCACACCAATTACACAATACACATCTATACAATACCATCACTCATACACACACATCTATATACACATCAATTACACAATACACATCTATATACACATCAATTACACAATACACGTCTATATACACATCAATTACACAATACACGTCTATATACACACATCAATTACACAATACACACCTATATTCACATCAATTACACGATACATCTATATTCACATCATCTACATAATATAATAAAAAAGCAAACCCCAAAAGGTAAACATAATCATATGAAACATATCCATCTGTCAGTAAGTGAGCCCACATTCATCCACGACTTCATATGTTTTAAACTGATTCATTTCAGATTATAGGTGGGTAATAATGTTTATATTGGCATAATGTTTTTCCAGTAAGACTCTTCTCTTGCTTTAGGCTCATAAATGAAAGAATGTTACATATTTGATGTCTCATATTATGAAATTATATTAATAATGATGAATGTGTGACTGTGGGCATAGAATGGATCCTGTTGATGGACTGTAACTGTACTGCTAACCTGACATCTAACTCCCTTTAACAATCACCAACAGAGGGAGAGAGCGCTTCACCTTCATCCCCAAAGTCCACCCCCAGAAGTAAGTACATGTCTCTCTCTATCCTCTATCTCTCCTCCTCTATATCTCTCTCTATTCTCTATCTCTCTCTCCCTCTATATCTCTCTCTCTCTATCTCTCTCTCCTATCTCTTCTCTTTTTCCTATCTCTTCTCTCTTTCTCCTCTATCTTCTATCTCTCCTCTCTCTCCTATCTCTTCTCTCTCTATCCTCTATCTCTCTCTCCTCTATATCTCTCTCCGATCTCTTCTCTCTCTATCCTCCTAACTATCTCTCCTATCTCTTCCATCTCTTCTCTCTATCCTCTATCTCTCTCTCTCCCTATCTCTTCTCTCTTTCTCCTATCTCTTCTATTTCTTCTTCTCCTCTATCTCTCCTCTATATCTCTCTCCTATCTCTTCTCTCTATCCTCTCTCTCTCTCTCTCTATATCTCTCTCTCTCTATCTCTTCTCTCTTCTCTTTTCTCTCTCTCTCTATCCTCTATCTCTCTCTCTCCTCTATATCTCTCTCTCCTATCTCTTCTCTCTTTTTCTCCCTATCTCTTCTCTATCCTCTATCTCTCTCTCTCCTCTATATCTCTCTCTCCTATCTCTTATATTTTCTTCTCTCTCTATCCTCTATCTCTCTCTCCTCTATATCTCTCTCTCCTATCTCTTCTCTCTCTCCTCTATCTCTCTCTCTCTCTCATCTCTTCTCTTTTCTCCTATCTCGTCTATTTCTTCTCTCTATCCTCTGTCTCTCTCTCTCTCTATATCTCTCTCTCTCTATATCTCTCTCTTCTCCTATCTCTTCATCTCTCTCCTCTCTCTCTCATCTCAGCTCTCAAATAAATTCAATTCAAGGGGCTTTATCGGCATGGAAAACGTGTTAACATTGTCAAAGCAAGTGAGGTAGATAATATACAAAAGTGAAATAAACAATAAAAATGAACAGTAAACATTAACATACAGAAGTTTCAAAATAATAAAGGGCATTACAAATGTCATATTATATGTATATATATCTCCTCTATATCTCTCCTCTCTATCTCTCCTCTCTCTATCTCTCCTCTATATCTCTCCTCTCTATCTCTCCTCTCTCTATCTCTCCTCTCTATCTCTCCTCTCTATCTTTCCTCTCTATCTCTCCTCTATATCTCTCCTCTATATCTCTCCTCTCTATCTCTCCTCTATATCTCTCCTCTCTATATCTCCTTTCTATATCTCTCCTCTCTATCTCTCCTCTCTCTATCTCTCCTCTCTATCTCTCCTCTCTATCTCTCCTCTCTCTATCTCTCCTCTCTATCTCTCCTCTCTATCTTTCCTCTCTATCTCTCCTCTATATCTCTCCTCTATATCTCTCCTCTCTATCTCTCCTCTCTATCTCTCCTCTATCTTTCCTCTCTATCTCTCCTCTATATCTCTCCTCTATATCTCTCTCTCTCTATCTCTCTCTATATCTCTCCCCCTATATCTCCTTTCTATATCTCTCCTCTCTATCTCTCCTCTCTCTATCTCTCCTCTCTATCTCTCCTCTCTGTCTCCCCCCTCTCTATCTCTCCTCTCTATCTCTCCTCTCTCATCTGGAAAGTTTCTTCCAGGCAGCATAACATGTTTCAGTCATGTGCTCTGAAAACCAACACAAGCCTTGCTCCCCTCCTACCGCTTATTTTTGGCAGGATCATGAGGAATTTCTCTGACCCTGTTTTGAGTCCCCGCCCCTCTGACCCCCCAACCCTTTAACCATATCCTATTGGAAGTACTGATGGGCCTACTTATCGGGATCCCCCAGCAGCACCCCTGCCAAACATGCCCTGCCAGTGAATGGAATGGTCCTGGAACTGTCTGTAACAGAGCCCAGTCATAGTGCCACAGTGTGGACAGGCCAGTCTGTCTTTCTGTTCTGTTGTCTGGTGACTGGAGAAACCATCCTTTCACAGGGAAATGTACAGCACTCATCTGTTCAAACCTGTATTCCACAGAGTCTCCAACCATGAGAAGCGTCTGGATGGGGGGGTCCGGACAAGGGTTGCATGTGTCTCAGGTAGGACCTTTTCACACTCTCTTTTCACGTCTCCTGGGTTTGGGGTCGGAAGAGGTTTGGGGTCAGGTGAGGTTTGGGGTCAGATGAGGTTTGGGGTCAGATGAGGTTTGGGGTCAGATGAGGTTTGGGGTAAGAAGAGGTTTGGGGTCGGAAGAGGTTTGGGGTCGGAAGAGGTTTGGGGTCGGAAGAGGTTTGGGGTCGGAAGAGGTTTGGGGTCAGATGAGGTTTGGG
Organism: Oncorhynchus gorbuscha; assembly: GCF_021184085.1. Lineage (NCBI taxonomy): Eukaryota > Metazoa > Chordata > Actinopteri > Salmoniformes > Salmonidae > Oncorhynchus > Oncorhynchus gorbuscha. The sequence goes on along the minus strand of NW_025752173.1, from coordinate 10,005 downwards.
GTCGGAAGAGGTTTGGGGTCAGATGAGGTTTGGGGTCAGATGAGGTTTGGGGTCAGAGGAGGTTTGGTATTGTACTGGGACGGTGAAGCTGTTGATATGTTGTCTTGTTGGGCTTTGCCATGGTAACAAAACAGTTTTCCACACAGAAGCCTTTACTGAAATGAGTATCTTCCATGTTAACTATCCCATAATTGACTGGTTTATTAGTGCATGCAGTGGTGACCGACAGGATGCAGAGATGTCAGTAGAATACTTGTGATGATTGACAGCCCATCAGTCAGCTAGATGTCTGACATGTACTTTGATATGAGCACTCTGATGCTCGGTGGAGCTGAACACATAGTATCAGTAGAATAGTGAAAGTACATATGGCTCCCTCTTCCCACACAATGTTCACCACATCCTAGTGGGCTGCTGAAGCACCATACAAGCTACATTACAGGTTATAGTCTTCTGGTCCTATCTGGCAATGCCTAGGTTGAGTCCCAAATGGGACTATCCCCTTTATAGGGCACAATTTTTTACCAGGTTCCATAGGGATCCGGTGATGTGGTTTGTTGGTGATCTAGCTGATATATTGGTGCAGTCTGGCCTAGATTTAGGTTCACATTCTTGGGGGCGGTTTAATTTATTGGCACCTGTAAAACATCACTATGAATCAACCATCAGTCTGTTATCAGACAGCTCTGTAGAACATCACTATGAATCAACCATCAGTCTGTTATCAGACAGCTCTGTAGAACATCACTATGAATCAACCATCAGTCTGTTATCAGACGGCTCTGTAGAACATCACTATGAATCAACCATCAGTCTGTTATCAGACAGCTCTGTAGAACATCACTATGAATCAACCATCAGTCTGTTATCAGACAGCTCTGTAAAACATCACTATGAATCAACCATCAGTCTGTTATCAGAAGGCTCTGTAAAACATCACTATGAATCAACCATCAGTCTGTTATCAGACAGCTCTGTAGAACATCACTATGAATCAACCATCAGTCTGTTATCAGACAGCTCTGTAAACATCACTATGAATCAACCATCAGTCTGTTATCAGACAGCTCTGTAGAACATCACTATGAATCAACCATCAGTCTGTTATCAGACGGCTCTGTAGAACATCACTATGAATCAACCATCAGTCTGTTATCAGACAGCTCTGTAGAACATCACTATGAATCAACCATCAGTCTGTTATCAGAAGGCTCTGTAGAACATCACTATGAATCAACCATCAGTCTGTTATCAGACGGCTCTGTAGAACATCACTATGAATCAACCATCAGTCTGTTATCAGACAGCTCTGTAGAACATCACTATGAATCAACCATCAGTCTGTTATCAGACAGCTCTGTAGAACATCACTATGAATCAACCATCAGTCTGTTATCAGACGGCTCTGTAAAACATCACTATGAATCAACCATCAGTCTGTTATCAGACGGCTCTGTAAAACATCACTATGAATCAACCATCAGTCTGTTATCAGACAGCTCTGTAGAACATCACTATGAATCAACCATCAGTCTGTTATCAGACAGCTCTGTAGAACATCACTATGAATCAACCATCAGTCTGTTATCAGACGGCTCTGTAAAACATCACTATGAATCAACCATCAGTCTGTTATCAGACAGCTCTGTAAAACATCACTATGAATCAACCATCAGTCTGTTATCAGACAGCTCTGTAGAACATCACTATGAATCAACCATCAGTCTGTTATCAGACGGCTCTGTAAACATCACTATGAATCAACCATCAGTCTGTTATCAGACGGCTCTGTAGAACATCACTATGAATCAACCATCAGTCTGTTATCAGACAGCTCTGTAGAACATCACTATGAATCAACCATCAGTCTGTTATCAGACAGCTCTGTAGAACATCACTATGAATCAACCATCAGTCTGTTATCAGACGGCTCTGTAGAACATCACTATGAATCAACCATCAGTCTGTTATCAGACAGCTCTGTAGAACATCACTATGAATCAACCATCAGTCTGTTATCAGACAGCTCTGTAGAACATCACTATGAATCAACCATCAGTCTGTTATCAGACGGCTCTGTAAAACATCACTATGAATCAACCATCAGTCTGTTATCAGACGGCTCTGTAGAACATCACTATGAATCAACCATCAGTCTGTTATCAGACAGCTCTGTAGAACATCACTATGAATCAACCATCAGTCTGTTATCAGACAGCTCTGTAGAACATCACTATGAATCAACCATCAGTCTGTTATCAGACGGCTCTGTAGAACATCACTATGAATCAACCATCAGTCTGTTATCAGACAGCTCTGTAGAACATCACTATGAATCAACCATCAGTCTGTTATCAGACAGCTCTGTAGAACATCACTATGAATCAACCATCAGTCTGTTATCAGACGGCTCTGTAAACATCACTATGAATCAACCATCAGTCTGTTATCAGACAGCTCTGTAGAACATCACTATGAATCAACCATCAGTCTGTTATCAGACAGCTCTGTAGAACATCACTATGAATCAACCATCAGTCTGTTATCAGACAGCTCTGTAAAACATCACTATGAATCAACCATCAGTCTGTTATCAGACAGCTCTGTACTATGAATCAACCATCAGTCTGTTATCAGACAGCTCTGTAGAACATCACTATGAATCAACCATCAGTCTGTTATCAGACAGCTCTGTAAAACATCACTATGAATCAACCATCAGTCTGTTATCAGACAGCTCTGTAGAACATCACTATGAATCAACCATCAGTCTGTTATCAGACAGCTCTGTAGAACATCACTATGAATCAACCATCAGTCTGTTATCAGACGGCTCTGTAGAACATCACTATGAATCAACCATCAGTCTGTTATCAGACAGCTCTGTAAAACATCACTATGAATCAACCATCAGTCTGTTATCAGACAGCTCTGTAGAACATCACTATGAATCAACCATCAGTCTGTTATCAGACAGCTCTGTAGAACATCACTATGAATCAACCATCAGTCTGTTATCAGACAGCTCTGTAGAACATCACTATGAATCAACCATCAGTCTGTTATCAGACAGCTCTGTAGAACATCACTATGAATCAACCATCAGTCTGTTATCAGAAGGCTCTGTAGAACATCACTATGAATCAACCATCAGTCTGTTATCAGACGGCTCTGTAGAACATCACTATGAATCAACCATCAGTCTGTTATCAGACAGCTCTGTAGAACATCACTATGAATCAACCATCAGTCTGTTATCAGACGGCTCTGTAAAACATCACTATGAATCAACCATCAGGACCAGACCAGGCCAATGGCACAAATTACACCCAAAGGTTACATTTCACCAGACACACACACAGACCTGTCTGGCTCTGGTAATACATCCTCACCCCACAGCACCTCATCTATCAACTTAACACTGTGTCAGTGGGCACAGGCCTGTGTGTGTGTGTGGACGTGTTTAACTATTTAGCTAATAGTAAACAAACAAACATTTGAACTGGGGGCATATTGTTAGTCTCCACAAGGTCAAATGCTATTTCTAGGAGGTTTAGGGTTAAGATTAAACTTAGTTTAATGGTTAGGAGCTAGGGTTAAGGTTAGGGTAGGGTACGGATGATTATAATATATATATTTTAAACCTTTATTTAACTAGGCAAGACAGTTAAGAACAAATTCTTATTTACAATGACGCCCTATCGGGGGAACAGTGGCCTTGTTCAGGGGCAGAACGACAGATTTGTACCTTGTCAGCCAGGGGATTCGATCCAGCAACCTTTTGGTTTCTAGTCCAATGCTCTAACCACTAGGCTACCTGCCACCCCAGGGGTTAGGGTTAGCAGTTAGGGAAAATAGCATTTTGAATGGTACTGGATTGTGTGTCCCCACAAGGTTACTGTAGCTGTGCAAGACTGTGTGTGTGTGTGTGTGTGTGTGTGTGTGTGTGTGTGTGTGTGTGTGTGTGTGTGTGTGTGTGTGTGTGTGTGTGTGTGTGTGTGTGTGTGTGTGTGTGTGTGTGTGTGTGTGTGTGTGTGTGTGTGTGTCCTCTCCTTCCTATCTCTCCAGTTTAAATGTCACAGAGCTCTTCCTCCAGTCTCCTGCCCACATCACAGTAGAATGTTAATGACTGGGTGGAGGGGTGGAGCAGGGTGGAGCAGAGTGGAGCAGGGTGGAGCAGGGGACAGACAGGGTGGAGCAGAGTGGAGCAGAGTGGAGCAGGGTGGAGCAGGGTGGAGCAGGGTGGAGCAGGGGACAGACAGGGTGGAGCAGGGGACAGACAGGGTGGAGCAGGGAACAGACAGGGTGGAGCAGGGTGGAGCAGGGGACAGACAGGCTTGTGTGCATATGGTCCCAATGACACAGCACACTCAGAACGAATAGAGGGATGCTTGTGTGAAACTCGAGTCCCCCCATATGATCATGATGGTCCTGGGGAGAAGTCTTGGTGTGGCACCCTATTCCCTATATAATGGCACCCTATTCCCTATATAGTGCACTACTTTGGACCCTGGTTGAAAGTAGTGCACTACATAGGGAATAAGGTTCTGAAGACCCATGGTAGATATGCTCAGGCATCACTGTAGTTCAATGTATTGTCATGTTGTATAACTCTCTTATTCTCTGTCATTACCTTGTCAGTATAACACGATAAGGTTGTGCAAGGTTCAGTTGATATAGTTCTGATGCAGAATGTTTAGATGAATGTTGGCACCGTGTCTTAGAAGTGTTTGTTTTCCTCTCTTCTCTGAGTGGTCATGGACTTTGTATGATCCTGATAGAATGAAATCTCTCTACAGACTTTGTATGATCCTGATAGAATGAAATCTCTCTACAGACTTTGTATGATCCTGATAGAATGAAATCTCTCTACAGACTTTGTATGATCCTGATAGAATGAAATCTCTCTACAGACTTTGTATGATCCTGATAGAATGAAATCTCTCTACAGACTTTGTATGATCCTGATAGAATGAAATCTCTCTACAGACTTTGTATGATCCTGATAGAATGAAATCTCTCTACAGACTTTGTATGATCCTGATAGAATGAAATCTCTCTACAGACTTTGTATGATCCTGATAGAATGAAATCTCTCTACAGACTTTGTATGATCCTGATAGAATGAAATCTCTCTACAGACTTTGTATGATCCTGATAGAATGAAATCTCTCTGCAGACTTTGTATGATCCTGATAGAATGAAATCTCTCTACAGACTTTGTATGATCCTGATAGAATGAAATCTCTCTACAGACTTTGTATGATCCTGATAGAATGAAATCTCTCTACAGACTTTGTATGATCCTGATAGAATGAAATCTCTCTACAGACTTTGTATGATCCTGATAGAATGAAATCTCTCTACAGACTTTGTATGATCCTGATAGAATGAAATCTCTCTACAGACTTTGTATGATCCTGATAGAATGAAATCTCTCTACAGACTTTGTATGATCCTGATAGAATGAAATCTCTCTGCAGACTTTGTATGATCCTGATAGAATGAAATCTCTCTGCAGACTTTGTATGATCCTGATAGAATGAAATCTCTCTACAGACTTTGTATGATCCTGATAGAATGAAATCTCTCTACAGACTTTGTATGATCCTGATAGAATGAAATCTCTCTACAGACTTTGTATGATCCTGATAGAATGAAATCTCTCTACAGACTTTGTATGATCCTGATAGAATGAAATCTCTCTGCAGAGGATGAAACAAAATATTTCAGCTCAGCACAAATACTGCACCAGGACTTCCATTCCAATGTTGTTCAACTAACTGAGATGCTCTCTGAAGTTACATTTAGAAGTTACACTTCGCCTAACCCTTTTGTGTGTGTGTGTGTGTGTGTGTGCGTGCGTGCGTGCGTGGGTGCGACCTACTTACAGTGAGGTGTCTCTTTGACCTGTGTATGTTACTCACTTGGCAGCCTCTTACTATCAACACCATTATCAACGTCTGGGAGAATCCCCTGAGAGGTAGTAAGAAGTGGCTGCAACTTCGTTTTGACCTTTAAACTCATTATTTTGCTGTCAACTTTCTCTAAGAGGGCCAGTAAACATGCCCAAATCTGTGTTTTTTCTCTCTCTCTCTCTCTCTCTCTCTCTCTCTCTCTCTCTCTCTCTCTCTCTCTCTCTCTCTCTCTCTCTCTCTCTCTCTCTCTCGTGCATGGTACCTACGTGGATTTGCACATTTCCTCAGTTCCCTATGTGTTATTAAACACAGGGCTTCTACAATGATCTGTGGTGTCCTCGTTATGGATAGAATGGGTCATATTATTCTGTCACTGTCTGTCCATTTGGGTTCTACACTTTTCAGAGAGCTCTGATTTTCCTACGTTTTCTAGTCATTTTTGAGTAACCCTTATCTCAACTCTTTTTTTCCCTTCATTAATAATGACACACTATCATAGCATTTCACAGCTTTTTAACACTAGTCCTGAATCAAATCAAATCATTTGACTTATCAGCAGCTTTTTTCTTTATCTCAGGCTGCACAAAGCAGTACTGTCTCAACATTCCCCTGTGTGTTATATTTTCCTGGAAACTTCTGCTTCTTCCTTAAAATCACATCAGTCAGGATAGACAGGCTCACCCAATGACTCTGGAGTTACCCGTGACTCAATCTGTTTTGCCTGAAGAAGTTTCTCTGGGGGGGAAAACTCCTCCTCATCCCTCCTCCCCTCACTCAAATACCACTGCTGCTATTGGAGCACAGCTCAGACCTGAGGAACATGGTGGGAGAACGCACAGGGAGGCACATCACAGAGCTGGGCTGTTTGTCATATGTTTGGAGGGGGGGGGGTTGTTGTTAAGGGTTAACAACTTTGAAATGGTGGGTTTTTGGTAAAGATACTTTATTGTACTCGAGGTAAGTTAAGTACAAGTCTAGACGTAGTTAGATTAACGCCTAGCCTAACTCCTGTCTGTCATGTTGGGCTATCCTGCTTAGAGTCAGAATGCTGCTGTTCATTATCCTCACCTCTCTCTATCTCTCCCTCTCTCACTGTGTGTCGCTCTCTTTTTTCCCCAGAGACAGACGACTATGCGGAGATCATAGATGATGAGGATACCTACACCATGCCCTCCAGTGAGTACCGTAGCATCTGTCACACAGGGAGTAAGTAAGGGATCATGTGCTGAGGAGGATGAGGGAGGCAGCGACAGACAGCGGTGCTGGGTTGTAGAGTGTCTCAGTGGGGAGCTGCAGACCAGATGTTCTCTCCAGACCCCGTGGGCCTTTGATCGTGGCCTCTAGTGTACAGCTTTAACCCAGTTTGGAGAAGTGTGCCCCACTTTCTGATTGGCTGTTACCACATTCTGCCTTCCTGGGGTCATTGAGACTGGAGTTCTCTGAAAGCACCAAAGCTACAGAGGTCAAGTTGGTGTTAGGCGTCTTTCAGTTCTTCCTTTTTTATTTTCACAGTTCAGATTTTTGCTACTACATTTGTAGCAGTTTTATTTAGATTGTTCTTCACTTAACTAGTATTCAAGAGGCAATAATGTTTCTCAATGATTTTATGTTCATCTTTAATGTATCTATTACTGTTGATAGAGAGTAGTTCACAAAAAGCTAGAATCCTATTTACACGGGGAATACCCAACACAGAGTGCATGAGGTGGATCTGTCGATCACTATTAGTAGAATGAGTTGGCTGTGACTGTGTCTTCTGCTGCTCAAACCGTTTCCTCTCAACATTTCATTTTTCATGACGTATCTGTCCTTTGTCTTACACTCTCAGAGAAAAAAGGTGTTACAGTTGAAGTGGGAAGTTTACATACACTTAGGTTGGAGTCATTAAAACTAGTTTACATACACTTAGGTTGAGGACATTAAAACTAGTTTACATACACTTAGGTTGAGGACATTAAAACTAGTTTACATACACTTAGTTTATTAAAACTATTTACATACACTTAGGTTGAGGACATTAAAACTAGTTTACATACACTTAGGTTGAGGACATTAAAACTAGTTTACATACACTTAGGTTGGAGGACATTAAAACTAGTTTAAATACACTTAGGTTGAGGTCATTAAAACTAGTTTACATACACTTAGGTTGAGGACATTAAAACTAGTTTACATACACTTAGGTTGAGGACATTAAAACTAGTTTACATACACTTAGGTTGAGGACATTAAAACTAGTTTACATACACTTAGGTTGAGGACATTAAAACTAGTTTACATACACTTAGGTTGGAGTCATTAAAACTAGTTTACATACACTTAGGTTGAGGACATTAAAACTAGTTTACATACACTTAGGTTGAGGACATTAAAACTAGTTTACATACACTTAGGTTGAGGACATTAAAACTAGTTTACATACACTTAGGTTGGAGAAAACTAGTTTACATACACTTAGGTTGGACATTAAAACTAGTTTACATACACTTAGGTTGAGGACATTAAAACTAGTTTACATACACTTAGGTTGAGGACATTAAAACTAGTTTACATACACTTAGGTTGAGGACATTAAAACTAGTTTACATACACTTAGGTTGAGGTCATTAAAACTAGTTTACATACACTTAGGTTGGAGTCATTAAAACTAGTTTACATACACTTAGATTGGAGTCATTAAAACTAGTTTACATACACTTATCCAGAGCGACTTTTACTTAGGTTGGAGTCATTAAAACTAGTTTACATACACTTAGGTTGAGGTTTACATACACTTTGAGGTCATTAAAACTAGTTTACATACACTTAGGTTAGAGTCATTAAAACTAGGTTTAAAACTAGTTTACATACACTTAGGTTGAGTCATTAAAACTAGTTTACATACACTTAGGTTGAGGTCATTAAAACTAGTTTACATACACTTAGGTTGAGGTCATTAAAACTAGTTTACATACACTTAGATTGGAGTCATTAAAACTAGTTTACATACACATAGGTTGGAGTCATTAAAACTAGTTTACATACACTTAGGTTGGAGTCATTAAAACTAGTTTACATACACATAGGTTGGAGTCATTAAAACTAGTTTACATACACATAGGTTGGAGTCATTAAAACTAGTTTACATACACTTAGGTTGAGGTCATTAAAACTAGTTTACATACACATAGGTTGGAGTCATTAAAACTCGTTTTTCAACCACTCCACAAATATCTTGTTTACAAACTATAGTTTTGTCAAGTCGGTTAGGACATCTACTTTGTGCATGTCATTTTTCCAACAATTGTTTACAGACAGATTATTTCAGTTATAATTCACTGTATCACAATTCCAGTGGGTCGGAAGTTTACATACACTAAGTTGACTGTGTCTTTAAACAGCTTGAAAAATTCCAGACAATGAAGTTCTGGCTTTAGAAGCTTCTGATGGGCCAATTGACATCATTTGAGTCAATTGGAGGTGTACCACAAGTCTGGTTCATCCTTGGGAGTAATTTCCAAATGCCTGAAGGTACCACGTTCATCTGTACAAACAATAGTACACAAGTATAAACACCATGGGACCACATACAGCTCAGGAAGGAGACGTGTTCTGTCTCCTAGAGATGAATGTACTTCGGTGTGAAAAGTGCTAATCAATCCCAGAACAACAGTAAAGGACCTTGTGAAGATGCTGGAGGAAACTATCTACAGTGGGGCAAAAAAGTATTTAGTCAGCCACCAATTGTGCAAGTTCTCCCACTTAAAAAGATGAGAGAGACCTGTAATTTTCATCATAGGTACGCTTCAACTATGACAGACAAAATTAGGAGAAAAAAAGAAAATCACATTATTTGCAAAATATGGTGGAAAATAAGTATGTGGGATAAAGATCATACTTTTTGGAGAAATGTCCTCTGATCTGATGAAACAAAAATACAACTGTTTGGCCATAATGACCATCGTTATGTTTGGAGGAAAAGGGGGAGGCTTGCAGAAGCTGAAGGCACCATCCCAACCGTGAAGCTGGGTGACATCATGTTGTAGGGATGTCTTTGCTGCAGGAGGGACTGGTGCACTACACCAATAGCTGCATCATGAGGTAGGAA
>NW_025752172.1:0-13259 GCF_021184085.1 Oncorhynchus gorbuscha | reverse complement strand
GCTTTACACCCCCTGGTATAATGTGGATAAAGAGTCACATGTCTAACAGAACACAGAGGGTGTTAAGCCTTTACACCCCCTAATATAATGTGGATAAAGAGTCACATGTCTAACAGAACACAGAGGGTGTTAAGCCTTTACACCCCCTGGTATAATGTGGATACAGAGTTACCTGTCTAACAGAACACAGAGGGTGTTAAGCCTTTACACCCCCTAATATAATGTGGATAAAGAGTCACCTGTCTAACAGAACACAGAGGTGTCTTTTAATGGAATCCTCTCCATTATCCAGGTAGAATCAGGAATTCCTCGGGCAGCTCTCTCTATTGTTTATTTAACCTTTATTTAACTAGGTAAGTTTACATTTCAATGACAGCCTAGGAACAGTAGGTTAACTGCCTAGTCAGGGCAGAAGAACATATTTTTAACTTTTGCCAGCTCGAGATTCAATTCCAAAAATCTTTGCTACTAGTCCAATGTTCTAACCACCAGGCTACCTGCCTCTAACCACTAGGCTACCTGCCTCTAACCACTAGACTACCTGCCTCTAACCACTAGACTACCTGCCTCTAACCACCAGGCTACCTGCCTCAACCACTAGGCTACCTGCCCTAACCACTAGGCTACCTGCCTCTAACCACTAGGCTACCTGCCTCTAACCACTAGGCTACCTGTCTCAACCACTAGACTACCTGCTCTAACCACTAGGCTACCTGCTCTAACCACTAGACTACCTGCTCTAACCACTAGGCTACCTGCTCTAACCACTAGACTACCTGCTCAACCACTAGACTACCTGACTCAACCACTAGGCCACATGCTCTAACCACTAGACCACCTGCCTCTAACCACTAAACTACCTGCTCTAACCACTAGACTACCTGCCTCTTACCACTAGACTAAATGCCTCTAACCACTAGACTACCTGCCTCCCCCCTATAATCACTAAACTACCTGCTCTAACCACTAGGCTACCTGCTTCCCCCCTATAACCACTAAACTACCTGCTCTAACCACTAGGCTACCTGACTCCAACCACTAGACTACCTGCCTCTAACCACTAGGCTACCTGCCTCTAACCACTAAGCTACCTGCTCTAACCACTAGGCTACCTGCTCTAACCACTAGGCTACCTGACTCTAACCACTAGACTACCTGACTCTAACCACTAGACTACCTGCTCTAACCACTAGACTACCTACTCTAACCACTAGGCTACCTGCCTCTAACCACTAGACTACCTGCCTCTAACCACTAGACTACCTGCTCTAACCACTAGGCTACCTGCTCTAACCACTAGACTACCTGACTCTAACCACTAGACTACCTGACTCTAACCACTAGGCTACCTGCTCTAACCACTAGACTACCTGCCTCTAACCACTAGACTACCTGCTCTAACCACTAGACTACCTGCCTCTTACCACTAGACTAAATGCCTCTAACCACTAGACTACCTGCCTCCCCCCTCTAACCACTAGGCTACCTGCCTCCCCCCACTAACCACTAGGCTACCTGCCTCTAACCACTAGACTACCTGCCTCTAACCACTAGACTACCTGCCTCTAACTACTAGACTACCTGCCTCCCCTCTAACCACTAGGCTACCTGCCTCCCCTCTAACCACTAGGCTACCTGCCTCCCCCCTCTAACCACTAGACTAAAATGCCTCTAACCACTAGACTACCTGCCTCCCCTATAATCACTAAACTACCTGCTCTAACCACTAGGCTACCTGCCTCCCCTATAACCACTAAAACTACCTGCTCTAACCACTAGGCTACCTGACTCCAACCACTAGACTACCTGCCTCAACCACTAGGGCTACCTGCCTCTAACCACTAAGCTACCTGCTCTAACCACTAGGCTACCTGCTCTAACCACACTAGGCTACCTGACTCTAACCACTAGACTACCTGACTCTAACCACTAGACTACCTGCTCTAACCACTAGATACCTACTCTAACCACTAGGCTACCTGCCCCTAACCACTAGACTACCTGCCTCTAACCACTAGACTACCTGCTCTAACCACTAGGCTACCTGCTCTAACCACTAGACTACCTGCTCTAACCACTAGACTACCTGACTCTAACCACTAGGCTACCTGCTCTAACCACTAGACTACCTGCCTCTAACCACTAGACTACCTGCTCTAACCACTAGACTACCTGCTCCCTTACCACTGGGGACTAAATGCCTAACCACTAGACTACCTGCCTCCTCTAACCACTCAGGCTACCTGCCTCCACTCAACCACTGTGGCTACCTGCCTCAACCACTAGACTACCTGCCTCTAACCACTAGACTACCTGCCTCTAACTACTAGACTACCTGCCTCCTCTAACCACTAGGCCATCTGCCTCCCCCTCTAACCACTAGGCTACCTGCCTCCCCCTCTAACCACTAGGCTACCTGCCTCTAACCACTAGACTACCTGCCTCTAACCACTAGACTACCTGCCTCTAACCACTAGACTACCTGCCTCTAACCACTAGACTACCTGCCTCCCCCCTCTAACCACTAGGCTACCTGCCTCCCCCTACTAACCACTAGGCTACCTGCTCTAACCACTAGACTACCTAAGCCACCCCTAATAAATAGCAGTGATACCATCATGAACAGTGTTTATTCCCACCCTCATTAAACTGTCCTGGTAAAAACATATTGATACAACAGTAGCTAAGGTCTGTCTATAATAAAGCACTGCTCTGCCTTCTTAACAACACTATCAACAAGGCAGGTCCTAGTTTCTACCTTCTTAAAACACTAATCAACAAGGCAGGTCCTACTGGCCCTAGTTCACTCTTCTAACAACATTATCAACAAGGCAGGTCCTACTGGCCCTAGTTTCTACCTTTCTTGAACAACACAATCAACAAGGCAGGTCCTACTGGCCCTAGTTTCTACCTTCCTTCTTAAACACTATCAACAAGGCAGGTCCTACTGGCCCTAGTTTCTACCTTCTTAACAACACTATCAACAAGGCAGGTCCTACTGGCCTTAGTTTCTACCTTCTTAAAACACTATCAACAAGGCAGGTCCTACTGGCCCTAGTTTCTACCTTATTAACAGCACTATCAACAAGGCAGGTCCTACTGGTCTACCTTTAGCAATATCAACAAGGCAGGTCCTACTGGCCCTTTCTTAAAACACTATCAACAAGGCAGGTCCTACTGGCCCTAGTTTCTACCTTCTTAACAACACTATCAACAAGGCAGGTCCTACTGGCCCTAGTTTCTACCTTCTTAACAACACTATCAACAAGGCAGGTCCTACTGGTCTTAGTTTCTACCTTCTTAAAACACTATCAACAAGGCAGGTCCTACTGGTCTTAGTTTCTACTTTCTTAACAGCACTATCAACAATGCAGGTCCTACTGGTCTTAGTTTCTACCTTCTTAAAACACTATCAACAAGGCAGGTCCTACTGGTCAGCACTATAACAAGGCAGGTCCTACTGGTCTTAGTTTCTACCTTCTTAACAGCACTATCAACAAGGCAGGTCCTACTGGTCTTAGTTTCTACCTTCTTAACAGCACTATCAACAAGGCAGGTCCTACTGGCCTTAGTTTCTACCTTCTTAACAACACTATCAACAAGGCAGGTCCTACTGGTCTTAGTTTCTACCTTCTTAAAACACTATCAACAAGGCAGGTCCTACTGGTCTTAGTTTCTACTTTCTTAACAACACTATCAACAATGCAGGTCCTACTGGTCTTAGTTTCTACCTTCTTAACAACACTATCAACAAGGCAGGTCCTACTGGTCTTAGTTTCTACCTTCTTAACAGCACTATCAACAAGGCAGGTCCTACTGGTCTTAGTTTCTACCTTCTTAAAACACTATCAACAAGGCAGGTCCTACTGGTCTTAGTTTCTACCTTCTTAACAGCACTATCAACAAGGCAGGTCCTACTGGTCTTAGTTTCTACCTTCTTAACCTCTTCAACCTATGGGGGCGCTGTGTCATTATTGGATAAAAAGACGTGCCCGTTTTAAGCGCAATATTTTGTCACGAAAAGATGATCGACTATGCATGGAATTGACAGCCTTGGAAAGACAAAACTCTGACGTCTCCAAAACTGCAAAGATATTATCTGTGAGTGCCCCAGAACTAATGCATATATTTTTTTCCCCTCCCCAAATGTGATGAACAAAATGGAGCGATTCGTCGACACAAATAACATTTGCTATCTGAGAGTCTCCTCATTGAAAACATCTGAAGTTCTTCAAAGGTAAATGATTTAATTTGAATTATTTTCTGGTTTTTGTGGAAAATGTTGCATGTTGAATGCTAACGCTAAATGCTACATTAGCCATCAATACTGTTACACAAATGCTTGTTTTGCAATGGTTGAGAAGCATATTTTGAAAATCTGAGATGACAGTGTTGTTAATTAACCAATGGCTGCACTGCTTAACCAATGGCTGCGCTGCTTAACCAATGGCTGCACTGCATAACCAATGGCTGCACTGCATAACCAATGGATGCACTGCTTAACCAATGGCTGCACTGCATAACCAATGGATGCACTGCTTAACCAATGGCTGCACTGCTTAACCAATGGCTGCACTGCATAACCAATGGATGCACTGCTTAACCAATGGCTGTGAGGCTTAACCAATGGCTGTGAGGCTTAACCAATGGCTGTGCAGTTGAAACAATGGCTGCACTGCATAACCAATGTCTGTGTAGCTTAACCATCAGCTGTGTTGCTTTACCAATGGCTGTGCTGTGTAGGCCTATGGTGGCTGTTCAGGAGAAGAGTCAAAGATTTCTTCCGGAAAATAATATTTGATTAGGCTTACAGTAAGAAGTGAAGAAATGCACTTGCGTGCGGACTAGCCTACAGCCTATTCTCTGTTCAGCTTGAGAAGGAGGACCGGAGGTCAACTTTGATAACTTTGATGACTACTGTCATTGATTTTTATTAAAAACAATATTTATTTCCCATAATGTATTTATCAGATCTCAATCACTGTTCCTAGACCATTTATCCCACTGTTCCTAGACCAGTTAACCCACTGTTCCTAGACCAGTTAACCCACTGTTCCACTGTTCCTAGACCAGTTAACCCACTGTTCCTAGACCAGTTAACCCACTGTTCCTAGACCAGTTAACCCACTGTTCCTAGACCAGTTAACCCACTGTTCCACTGTTCCTAGACCAGTTAACCCACTGTTCCTAGACCAGTTAACCCACTGTTCCACTGTTCCTAGGCCAGTTAACCCACTGTTCCTAGTCCAGTTAACCCACTGTTCCTAGACCAGTTAACCCACTGTTCCTAGACCAGTTAACCCACTGTTCCTAGGCCAGTTAACCCACTGTTCCTAGGCCAGTTAACCCACTGTTCCTAGACCAGTTAACCCACTGTTCCTAGACCAGTTAACCCACTGTTCTTAGGCCAGTTAACCCACTGTTCCTAGACCAGTTAACCCACTGTTCCTAGACCAGTTAACCCACTGTTCCTAGGCCAGTTAACCCACTGTTCCTAGGCCAGTTAACCCACTGTTCCTAGACCAGTTAACCCACTGTTCCTAGACCAGTTAACCCACTGTTCTTAGGCCAGTTAACCCACTGTTCCTAGACCAGTTAACCCACTGTTCTTAGGCCAGTTAACCCACTGTTCCTAGACCAGTTAACCCACTGTTCCTAGACCAGTTAACCCACTGTTCCACTGTTCCTAGGCCAGTTAACCCACTGTTCCTAGACCAGTTAACCCACTGTTCCTAGACCAGTTAACCCACTGTTCCTAGACCAGTTAACCCACTGTTCTTAGGCCAGTTAACCCACTGTTCCCATGAACCAGTTAACCCACTGTTCTTAGGCCAGTTAACCCACTGCTCCTAGGCCAGTTAACCCACTGTTCCTAGACCAGTTAGCCCACTGTTCCTAGACCAGTTAACCCACTGTTCCTAGACCAGTTAACCCACTGTTCCTAGACCAGTTAACCCACTGTTCCTAGACCAGTTAACCCACTGTTCCACTGTTCCTAGACCAGTTAACCCACTGTTCCTAGACCAGTTAACCCACTGTTCCTAGACCAGTTAACCCACTGTTCCACTGTTCCTAGACCAGTTAAACCACTGTTCCACTGTTCCTAGACCAGTTAACCCACTGTTCCTAGACCAGTTAACCCACTGTTCCACTGTTCCTAGACCAGTTAAACCACTGTTCCACTGTTCCTAGACCAGTTAACCCACTGTTCCTAGGCCGTCATTGAAAAAGATGAAATAATAATAAAATAATAAAAATATAGGTAAAAAAATACATATAAAAATAAAATAAAATATATATATCTAAGAAATGTATTGTCATTAATTGGAAGGTTGGTTATTCTCCTACAATGTCACAATGGATGACAGAAATGTCAAGATATGAAACACTAGATTTGATTTATTACCAGATTAAGAGCAACTTTCAATCATCCATTTAATCCTACTAGAAAGCGTGTGACCTCGGGCCTGGAGGGAAGCTAAAGTCATTCTGCTTCCTAAGAATAGTAAAGACCCCTTTACTGGCACAAACAGCCGACCAATCAGCCTGTTACCAACCCTTAGTAAACTTCTGGAACAAATAGTGTTTGACCAGATACAATGCCATTTTACAGTAAACAAACTGACAACAGAACATTAACACGCTTATAGGGAAGGACACTCAACAAGCACAGCACTTACACAAACGACTGATGATTGGCTGAGAGAAACTGATTATGAAGAGAGTGTGGGCTCTGTTTTGTTAGAGTTCAGTGCGGCTTGTGAAAGCTATCGATCGTAGTCTGTTGATGGAAGCATGTCTGTGTTATGGCTTTACACCCCCTGCTATAATGTGGATAAAGAGTTACCTATCTAACAGAACACAGAGGGTGTTATGGCTTTACACCCCCTGCTATAATGTGGATAAAGAGTCACATGTCTAACAGAACACAGAGGGTGTTAAGCCTTTAAACCCCCTAATATAATGTGGATAAAGAGTCACCTGTCTAACAGAACACAGAGGGTGTTAAGCCTTACACTCCTGGTATAATGTGGATACAGAGTTACCTGTCTAACAGAACACAGAGGGTGTTAAGCCTTTACACTCTAATATAATGTGGATAAAGAGTCACCTGTCTAACAGAACACAGAGGGTGTTCTTTAATGGAATCCTCTCCAACATTATCCAGGTAGAATCAGGAATTCCTCGGGGCAGCTCTCTATTGTTTATTTAACCTTTATTTAACTAGGTAAGTAAGTTACATTTCAATGACAGCCTAGGAACAGTAGGTTAACTGCCTAGTTCAGGGGCAGAAGAACATATTTTTAACTTGCCAGCTCGGAGATTCAATCTAAAAATCTTTTGGTTACTAGTCCAATGTTCTAACCACTAGGCTACCTGCCTCTAACCACTAGGCTACCTGCCTCTAACCACTAGGCTACCTGCCTCTAACCACTAGGCTACCTGCCTCTAACCACTAGGCTACCTGCCTCTAACCACTAGGCTACCTGTCTCTAACCACTAGACTACCTGCTCTAACCACTAGGCTACCTGCTCTAACCACTAGACTACCTGCTCTAACCACTAGGCTACCTGCTCTAACCACTAGACTACCTGCTCTAACCACTAGACTACCTGACTCTAACCACTAGGCTACATGCTCTAACCACTAGACTACCTGCCTCTAACCACTAAACTACCTGCTCTAACCACTAGACTACCTGCCTCTTACCACTAGACTAAATGCCTCTAACCACTAGACTACCTGCCTCCCCCTATAATCACTAAACTACCTGCTCTAACCACTAGGCTACCTGACTCCAACCACTAGACTACCTGCCTCTAACCACTAGGCTACCTGCCTCTAACCACTAGGCTACCTGCTCTAACCACTAGGCTACCTGCTCTAACCACTAGGCTACCTGTCCCTAACCACTAGGCTACCTGACTCTAACCACTAGGCTACCTGCTCTAACCACTAGACTACCTGACTCTAACCACTAGGCTACCTGCCTCTAACCACTAGGCTTCCTGCCTCTAACCACTAGGCTACCTGCTCTAACCACTAGGCTACCTGTCTCTAACCACTAGACTACCTGCCTCTAACCACTAGACTACCTGCCTCTAACCACTAGGCTAACTGCCTCTAACCACTAGGCTACCTGCCTCCCCCCTATAACCACTAGGCTACCTGCCTCTAACCACTAGGCTACCTGCCTCTAACCACTAGGCTACCTGCCTCTAACCACTAGGCTACCTGCCTCTAAACAATAGGCTACCTGCTCTAACAACTAGGCTACCTGCTCTAACCACTAAACTACCTGCTCTAACCACTAAACTACCTGCCTCTAACCACTAGACTACCTGCCTCTAACCACTAGACTACCTGCCTCCCCCCTCTAACCACTAGGCTACCTGCCTCCCCCCACTAACCACTAGGCTACCTGCCTCTAACCACTAGACTACCTGCCTCTAACCACTAGGCTACCTGCCTCTAACCACTAGGCTACCTGCACCTAACCACTAGGCTACCTGCCTCCCCCCTATAACCACTAGGCTACCTGCCTCTAACCACTAGGCTACCTGCCTCAACCACTAGTCTACCTGCCTCCCCCCTATAACCACTAGGCTACCTGCCTCTAACCACTAGGCTACCTGCCTCTAACCACTAGGCTACCTGCCTCTAACCACTAGGCTACCTGCCTCTAACCACTAGGCTACCTGCTCGAACCACTAAACTACCTGCTCTAACCACTAAACTACCTGCCTCTAACCACTAGACTACCTGCCTCCCCCCTCTAACCACTAGGCTACCTGCCTCCCCCCACTAACCACTAGGCTACCTGCCTCTAACCACTAGTCTACCTGCCTCCCCCCTCTAACCACTAGGCTACCTGCCTCTAACCACTAGGCTACCTGCCCCCCCTATAACCACTAGGCTACCTGCCTCTAACCACTAGGCTACCTGCCTCTAACCACTAGGCTACCTGCCTCTAAACACTAGGCTACCTGCTCTAACCACTAGGCTACCTGCCTCTAACCACTAGGCTACCTGCCTCCCCCCTATAACCACTAAACTACCTGCTCTAACCACTAGGCTACCTGCCTCTAACCACTAGGCTACCTGCCTCCCCCTATAACCACTAAACTACCTGCTCTAACCACTAGGCTACCTGCCTCTAACCACTAGGCTACCTGCCTCCCCCCTATAACCACTAAACTACCTGATCTAACCACTATGCTACCTGACTCCAACCACTAGACTACCTGCCTCTAACCACTAGGCTACCTGCCTCTAACCACTAAGCTACCTGCTCTAACCACTAGGCTACCTGCTCTAACCACTAGGCTACCTGACTCTAACCACTAGACTACCTGACTCTAACCACTAGACTACCTGCTCTAACCACTAGACTACCTACTCTAACCACTAGGCTACCTGCCTCTAACCACTAGACTACCTGCCTCTAACCACTAGACTACCTGCTCTAACCACTAGGCTACCTGCTCTAACCACTAGACTACCTGCTCTAACCACTAGACTACCTGACTCTAACCACTAGGCTATCTGCTCTAACCACTAGACTACCTGCCTCTAACCACTAAACTACCTGCTCTAACCACTAGGCTACCTGCTCTAACCACTAGGCTACCTGACTCTAACCACTAGACTACCTGACTCTAACCACTAGACTACCTGCTCTAACCACTAGACTACCTACTCTAACCACTAGGCTACCTGCCTCTAACCACTAGACTACCTGCCTCTAACCACTAGACTACCTGCTCTAACCACTAGACTACCTGCCTCTAACCACTAGGCTACCTGCCTCTAACCACTAGGCTACCTGCACCTAACCACTAGGCTACCTGCCTCCCCCCTATAACCACTAGGCTACCTGCCTCTAACCACTAGGCTACCTGCCTCTAACCACTAGTCTACCTGCCTCCCCCCTATAACCACTAGGCTACCTGCCTCTAACCACTAGGCTACCTGCCTCTAACCACTAGGCTACCTGCCTCTAACCACTAGGCTACCTGCCTCTAACCACTAGGCTACCTGCTCGAACCACTAAACTACCTGCTCTAACCACTAAACTACCTGCCTCTAACCACTAGACTACCTGCCTCCCCCCTCTAACCACTAGGCTACCTGCCTCCCCCCACTAACCACTAGGCTACCTGCCTCTAACCACTAGTCTACCTGCCTCCCCTCTAACCACTAGGCTACCCGCTCTCTAACCACTAGGCTACCTGCCCTCCTATAACCACTAGGCTACCTGCCTCTAACCACTAGGCTACCTGCCTCTAACCACTAGGCTACCTGCCTCTAAACACTAGGCTACCTGCTCTAACCACTAGGCTACCTGCCTCTAACCACTAGGCTACCTGCCTCCCCCCTATAACCACTAAACTACCTGCTCTAACCACTAGGCTACCTGCCTCTAACCACTAGGCTACCTGCCTCCCCCTATAACCACTAAACTACCTGCTCTAACCACTAGGCTACCTGCCTCTAACCACTAGGCTACCTGCCTCCCCCCTATAACCACTAAACTACCTGATCTAACCACTATGCTACCTGACTCCAACCACTAGACTACCTGCCTCTAACCACTAGGCTACCTGCCTCTAACCACTAAGCTACCTGCTCTAACCACTAGGCTACCTGCTCTAACCACTAGGCTACCTGACTCTAACCACTAGACTACCTGACTCTAACCACTAGACTACCTGCTCTAACCACTAGACTACCTACTCTAACCACTAGGCTACCTGCCTCTAACCACTAGACTACCTGCCTCTAACCACTAGACTACCTGCTCTAACCACTAGGCTACCTGCTCTAACCACTAGACTACCTGCTCTAACCACTAGACTACCTGACTCTAACCACTAGGCTATCTGCTCTAACCACTAGACTACCTGCCTCTAACCACTAAACTACCTGCTCTAACCACTAGACTACCTGCCTCTTACCACTAGACTAAATGCCTCTAACCACTAGACTACCTGCCTCCCCCCTCTAACCACTAGGCTACCTGCCTCCCCCCACTAACCACTAGGCTACCTGCCTCTAACCACTAGACTACCTGCCTCTAACCACTAGACTACCTGCCTCTAACTACTAGACTACCTGCCTCCCCCCTCTAACCACTAGGCTACCTGCCTCCCCCTACTAACCACTAGGCTACCTGCCTCTAACCACTAGACTACCTGCCTCTAACCACTAGACTACCTGCCTCTAACCACTAGACTACCTGCCTCTAACCACTAGACTACCTGCCTCCCCCCTCTAACCACTAGGCTACCTGCCTCCCCTCTAACCACTAGGCTACCTGCCTCTAACCACTAGACTACCTGCCTCCCCTCTAACCACTAGGCTACCTGCCTCCCCCCTCTAACCACTAGGCTACCTGCCTCTAACCACTAGACTACCTGCCACCCCTAATAAATAGCAGTGATACCATCATGAACAGTGTTTATTCCCACCTCATTAAACTGTCCTGGTAAAAACATATTGATACAACAGTAGCTAAGGTCTGTCTATAATAAAGCACTGCTCTGCCTTCTTAACAACACTATCAACAAGGCAGGTCCTAGTTTCTACCTTCTTAAAACACTATCAACAAGGCAGGTCCTACTGGCCCTAGTTCTACCTTCTTAACAACATTATCAACAAGGCAGGTCCTACTGGCCCTAGTTTCTACCTTATTAACAACACTATCAACAAGGCAGGTCCTACTGGCCCTAGTTTCTACCTTATTAACAGCACTATCAACAAGGCAGGTCCTACTGGCCCTAGTTTCTACCTTCTTAACAGCAATATCAACAAGGCAGGTCCTACTGGCCCTAGTTTCTACCTTATTAACAGCACTATCAACAAGGCAGGTCCTACTGGCCCTAGTTTCTACCTTATTAACAGCACTATCAACAAGGCAGGTCCTACTGGTCTTAGTTTCTACCTTCTTAACAGCACTATCAACAAGGCAGGTCCTACTGGCCCTAGTTTCTACCTTCTTAACAACACTATCAACAAGGCAGGTCCTACTGGCCCTAGTTTCTACCTTCTTAACAACACTATCAACAAGGCAGGTCCTACTGCAGGTCCTACTAGTTTCTACCTTCTTAAACACTATCAACAAGGCAGGTCCTACTGGTCTTAGTTTCTACTTTCTTAACAACACTATCAACAATGCAGGTCCTACTGGTCTTAGTTTCTACCTTCTTAACAACACTATCAACAAGGCAGGTCCTACTGGTCTTAGTTTCTACCTTCTTAACAGCACTATCAACAAGGCAGGTCCTACTGGTCTTAGTTTCTACCTTCTTAAAACACTATCAACAAGGCAGGTCCTACTGGTCTTAGTTTCTACCTTCTTAAAACACTATCAACAAGGCAGGTCCTACTGGTCTTAGTTTCTACTTTCTTAACAACACTATCAACAATGCAGGTCCTACTGGTCTTAGTTTCTACCTTCTTAACAACACTATCAACAAGGCAGGTCCTACTGGTCTTAGTTTCTACCTTCTTAACAGCACTATCAACAAGGCAGGTCCTACTGGTCTTAGTTTCTACCTTCTTAACAGCACTATCAACAAGGCAGGTCCTACTGGTCTTAGTTTCTACCTTCTTAACAGCACTATCAACAAGGCAGGTCCTACTGGTCTTAGTTTCTACCTTCTTAAAACACTATCAACAAGGCAGGTCCTACTGGTCTTAGTTTCTACTTTACAACACTTAACAACACTATCAGTTTCTACCTTCAACAACACTATCAACAAGCAGGTCCTACTGGTCTTAGTTTCTACCTTCTTAAACAACAGGTCTATCAACAACAGCACTATCAACAAGGCAGGTCCTACTGGTCTTAGTTTCTACCTTCTTAACAGCACTATCAACAAGGCAGGTCCTACTGGTCTTAGTTTCTACCTTCTTAAAACACTATCAACAAGGCAGGTCCTACTGGTCTTAGTTTCTACCTTCTTAAAACACTATCAACAAGGCAGGTCCTACTGGTCTTAGTTTCTACTTTCTTAACAACACTATCAACAATGCAGGTCCTACTGGTCTAGTTTCTACTCTTCTTAACAACACTATCAACAAGGCAGGTCCTACTGGTCTTAGTTTCTACCTTCTTAACAGCACTATCAACAAGGCAGGTCCTACTGGTCTTAGTTTCTACCTTCTTAACAGCACTATCAACAAGGCAGGTCCTACTGGTCTTAGTTTATACCTTCTTAACAGCACTATCAACAAGGCAGGTCCTACTGGTCTT
>NW_025752171.1:0-13259 GCF_021184085.1 Oncorhynchus gorbuscha | reverse complement strand
CTCTCTGTCTCTCTGTTTCTGTCTCTGTTTCTCTCTGTTTCTGTCTCTGTCTCTCTGTTTCTGTCTCTGTCTCTCTGTTTCTGTCTCTCTGTTTCTCTCTGTTTCTGTCTCTGTCTCTCTGTTTCTCTCTGTTTCTGTCTCTCTGTCTCTCTGTTTCTCTCTGTTTCTCTCTGTTTCTCTCTGTTTCTGTCTCTCTGTTTCTGTCTCTGTCTCTCTGTTTCTGTCTCTGTCTCTCTGTTTCTGTCTCTGTCTCTCTGTTTCTGTCTCTCTGTTTCTGTCTCTGTCTCTCTGTTTCTCTCTGTTTCTGTCTCTCTGTCTCTCTGTTTCTGTCTCTCTGTTTCTCTCTGTTTCTGTCTCTGTCTCTCTGTTTCTGTCTCTGTCTCTCTGTTTCTGTCTCTCTGTTTCTCTCTGTTTCTGTCTCTGTCTCTCTGTTTCTGTCTCTGTCTCTCTGTTTCTGTCTCTGTCTCTCTGTTTCTGTCTCTCTGTTTCGCTCTGTTTCTGTCTCTCTGTTTCTGTCTCTCTGTTTCTCTCTGTTTCTGTCTCTCTGTCTCTCTGTCTCTCTGTTTCTGTCTCTCTGTTTCTCTCTGTTTCTGTCTCTGTCTCTCTGTTTCTGTCTCTGTCTCTCTGTTTCTGTCTCTCTGTCTCTCTGTTTCTGTCTCTGTTTCTCTGTTTCTGTCTCTGTCTCTCTGTTTCTGTCTCTCTGTTTCTCTCTGTTTCTGTCTCTTTCTCTCTGTTTCTGTCTCTCTGTCTCTCTGTCTCTCTGTTTCTGTCTCTCTGTTTCTGTCTCTCTGTCTCTGTCTCTCTGTTTCTGTCTCTCTGTTTCTCTCTGTTTCTGTCTCTGTCTCTCTGTTTCTCTCTGTTTCTGTCTCTCTGTTTCTGTCTCTCTGTTTCTCTCTGTTTCTGTCTCTCTGTCTCTCTGTCTCTCTGTTTCTGTCTCTCTGTTTCTGTCTCTTTCTCTCTGTTTCTGTCTCTGTCTCTCTGTTTCTGTCTCTCTGTTTCTCTCTGTTTCTGTCTGTCTGTTTCTGTCTCTCTGTCTCTGTCTCTCTCTCTCTGTTTCTGTCTCTGTCTCTCTGTTTCTGTCTCTGTCTCTCTGTTTCTGTCTCTGTCTCTCTGTTTCTGTCTCTCTGTTTCTGTCTCTGTCTCTCTGTTTCTGTCTCTCTGTTTCTGTCTCTTTCTCTCTGTTTCTGTCTCTGTCTCTCTGTTTCTGTCTCTGTCTCTGTTTCTGTCTCTCTGTTTCTGTCTCTCTGTCTCTCTGTTTCTGTCTCTCTGTCTCTCTGTTTCTGTCTCTCTGTCTCTCTGTTTCTGTCTCTGTCTCTCTGTTTCTGTCTCTCTGTGTCTGTCTCTCTGTCTCTCTGTTTCTGTCTCTCTGTCTCTCTGTTTCTGTCTCTCTGTCTCTCTGTTTCTGTCTCTGTTTCTCTGTTTCTGTCTCTGTCTCTCTGTTTCTGTCTCTCTGTTTCTCTCTGTTTCTGTCTCTTTCTCTCTGTTTCTGTCTCTCTGTCTCTCTGTCTCTCTGTTTCTGTCTCTCTGTTTCTGTCTCTCTGTCTCTGTCTCTCTGTTTCTGTCTCTCTGTTTCTCTCTGTTTCTGTCTCTGTCTCTCTGTTTCTCTCTGTTTCTCTCTGTTTCTGTTTCTGTCTCTCTGTTTCTCTCTGTTTCTGTCTCTCTGTTTCTGTCTCTCTGTTTCTCTCTGTTTCTGTCTCTCTGTCTCTCTGTCTCTCTGTTTCTGTCTCTGTTTCTCTCTGTTTCTGTCTCTGTCTCTCTGTTTCTGTCTCTGTCTCTCTGTTTCTGTCTCTCTGTTTCTCTCTGTTTCTGTCTCTGTCTCTCTGTCTCTCTCTCTGTCTCTCTCTCTCTCTCTCTCTCTGTTTCTGTCTCTGTCTCTCTGTTTCTGTCTCTGTCTCTCTGTTTCTGTCTCTGTCTCTCTGTTTCTGTCTCTCTGTCTCTCTCTGTCTCTCTGTCTCTGTCTCTCTGTCTCTCTCTCTGTTTCTGTCTCTCTGTCTCTCTGTCTCTCTCTGTTTCTGTCTCTGTCTCTCTCTGTTTCTGTCTCTGTCTCTCTCTCTCTCTGTCTCTGTCTCTCTGTTTCTGTCTCTGTCTCTCTGTTTCTGTCTCTCTCTCTCTGTTTCTGTCTCTGTCTCTCTGTTTCTGTCTCTCTGTTTCTCTCTGTTTCTGTCTCTCTGTTTCTCTCTGTTTATGTCTCTCTGTTTCTGTCTCTCTGTTTCTCTCTGTTTCTGTCTCTCTGTCTCTCTGTCTCTCTGTTTCTGTCTCTCTGTTTCTCTCTGTTTCTGTCTCTGTCTCTCTGTTTCTGTCTCTGTCTCTCTGTTTCTGTCTCTCTGTTTCTCTCTGTTTCTTTCTCTGTCTCTCTGTTTCTCTCTGTTTCTGTCTCTCTGTCTCTCTGTTTCTGTCTCTCTGTTTCTCTCTGTTTCTGTCTCTGTCTCTCTGTTTCTGTCTCTGTCTCTCTGTTTCTGTCTCTGTCTCTGTCTCTGTCTCTCTGTTTCTGTCTCTGTCTCTCTGTTTCTGTCTCTCTGTTTCTCTCTGTTTCTGTCTCTCTGTTTCTGTCTCTCTGTCTCTGTCTCTCTGTTTCTGTCTCTCTGTCTCTCTGTTTCTGTCTCTGTCTCTCTGTCTCTCTGTTTCTGTCTCTCTGTTTCTGTCTCTCTGTCTCTCTGTCTCTCTGTTTCTGTCTCTCTGTTTCTGTCTCTCTGTTTCTGTCTCTGTGTCTCTCTGTTTCTGTCTCTCTGTTTCTGTCTCTGTCTCTGTCTCTGTCTCTCTGTCTCTCTGTCTCTTTCTCTCTGTTTCTGTCTCTCTGTCTCTGTCTCTCTGTTTCTGTCTCTCTGTTTCTGTCTCTCTGTCTCTGTCTCTCTGTCTCTGTCTCTCTGTTTCTGTCTCTGTCTCTGTCTCTGTCTCTCTGTCTCTCTGTTTCTGTCTCTCTGTTTCTGTCTCTCTGTTTCTATCTCTGTCTCTTTCTCTCTGTTTCTGTCTCTCTGTCTCTGTCTCTCTGTTTCTGTCTCTCTGTCTCTGTCTCTCTGTCTCTGTCTCTCTGTCTCTGTCTCTCTGTCTCTGTCTCTCTGTCTCTCTGTCTCTCTGTCTCTCTGTCTCTCTGTTTCTGTTTCTGTCTCTGTCTCTCTGTTTCTATCTCTGTCTCTCTGTTTCTGTCTCTGTCTCTCTGTCTCTGTCTCTCTGTCTCTCTGTTTCTGTCTCTGTCTCTCTGTTTCTGTCTCTGTCTCTCTGTCTCTCTGTCTCTCTGTCTCTCTGTCTCTCTGTCTCTGTCTCTCTGTTTCTGTCTCTGTCTCTCTGTCTCTCTGTTTCTGTCTCTCTGTTTCTGTCTCTCTGTATCTCTGTTTCTGTCTCTCTGTCTCTCTGTTTCTGTCTCTGTCTCTCTGTTTCTATCTCTGTCTCTCTGTTTCTGTCTCTCTGTTTCTGTCTCTCTGTCTCTCTGTCTCTCTGTTTCTGTCTCGGTCTCTCTGTTTCTGTCTCTCTGTCTCTCTGTCTCTCTGTTTCTGTCTCGGTCTCTCTGTTTCTGTCTCTGTCTCTCTGTTTCGGTCTCTCTGTTTCTGTCTCTCTGTTTCTGTCTCTCTGTCTCTGTCTCTCTGTTTCTGTCTCTCTGTCTCTCTGTTTCTGTCTCTGTCTCTCTGTCTCTCTGTTTCTGTCTCTCTGTTTCTGTCTCTCTGTCTCTCTGTTTCTGTCTCTCTGTCTCTCTGTTTCTGTCTCTGTCTCTCTGTTTCTATCTCTCTGTTTCTGTCTCTGTCTCTCTGTCTCTCTGTTTCTGTCTCTCTGTCTCTCTGTTTCTGTCTCTCTGTCTCTCTGTTTCTGTCTCTGTCTCTCTGTTTCTGTCTCTCTGTTTCTTTTCTCTGTCTCTCTGTTTCTGTCTCTCTGTTTCTGTCTCTCTGTCTCTCTGTTTCTGTCTCTCTGTTTCTGTCTCTCTGTTTCTGTCTCTCTGTTTCTGTCTCTGTCTCTCTGTCTCTCTGTCTCTCTGTCTCTGTCTCTCTGTCTCTCTGTTTCTGTCTCTGTGTCTCTCTGTTTCTGTCTCTCTGTTTCTGTCTCTGTCTCTGTCTCTGTCTCTCTGTCTCTCTGTTTCTGTCTCTGTCTCTCTGTTTCTGTCTCTGTCTCTCTGTCTCTGTCTCTCTGTTTCTGTCTCTGTCTCTCTCTGTTTCTGTCTCTCTGTCTCTCTGTTTCTGTCTCTGTCTCTCTGTCTCTCTGTCTCTGTCTCCGTCTCTCTGTCTCTCTGTCTCTCTCGTCTCTGTCTCTCTGTCTCTGTCTCTCTGTCTCTCTGTTTCTGTCTCTGTCTCTCTGTCTCTCTGTTTCTGTCTCCGTCTCTCTGTCTCTTTGTTTCTGTCTCTGTCTCTCTGTCTCTCTGTTTCTGTCTTTGTCTCTGTCTCTGTCTCTGTCTCTGTCTCTGTCTCTGTCTCTGTCTCTCTGTCTCTCTGTCTCTGTCTCTCTGTTTCTGTCTCTCTGTCTCTCTGTTTCTGTCTCTGTCTCTCTGTCTCTCTGTTTCTGTCTCTGTCTCTCTATTTCTGTCTCTGTGTCTCCGTGTCTCTGTGTCTCTGTCTCTGTATTTGTCTCTCTGTTTCTGTCTCTCTGTCTCTGTCTCTGTCTCTGTCTCTGTCTCTCTGTTTCTGTCTCTGTCTCTCTATTTCTGTCTCTGTCTCTCTATTTCTGTCTCTGTCTCTGTCTCCGTCTCTCAGTTTCTGTCTCTGTCTCTCTATCTCTGTCTCTCTGTCTCTGTCTCTCTGTTCTCTGTCTCTCTGTCTCTCTGTTTCTGTCTCTCTCTCTCTCTGTCTCTCTCTCTCTCTGTCTCTCTCTCTCTCTCTCTCTGTCTCTCTCTCTCTGTCTCTCTGTTTCTCTCTCTCTGTCTCTCTCTTTCTGTCTCTGTCTCTCTCTGTTTCTGTCTCCCGTCTCTCTGTCTCTTTGTTTCTGTCTCTGTCTCTCTATTTCTGTCTCTGTGTCTCTGTGTCTCCGTGTCTCTGTGTCTCTGTCTCTGTATTTGTCTCTCTGTCTCTTTGTTTCTGTCTCTGTCTCTCTATTTCTGTCTCTGTGTCTCCGTGTCTCTGTGTCTCTGTCTCTGTATTTGTCTCTCTGTTTCTGTCTCTCTGTTTCTGTCTCTGTCTCTGTCTCTGTCTCTCTGTCTCTCTGTCTCTGTCTCTCTGTCTCTCTGTTTCTGTCTCTTGTCTCTCTGTCTCTCTGTTTCTGTCTCTGTCTCTCTATTTCTGTCTCTGTCTCTGTCTCTGTCTTCTGTCTCTTTGTCTGTTTCTGTCTCTGTCTCTCTATTTCTGTCTCTGTCTCTGTCTCTGTCTCTGTCTCTGTCTCTGTCTCCGTCTCTCATTTCTGTCTCTGTTTCTATTTCTGTCTCTGTCTCTGTCTCCTCTCTCAGTTTCTGTCTCTCTGTCTATTTGTCTCTCTGTTTCTGTCTCTCTGTCTGTCTCTGTTTCTGTTTCTGTCTCTGTCTCTCTGTTTCTCTGTCTCTCTGTTTCTGTCTCTCTGTCTCTCTGTTTCTGTCTCTCTGTCTCTCTGTTTCTGTCTCTCTGTCTCTCTCTTTCTGTCTCTGTCTCTCTGTTTCTGTCTCCGTCTCTCTGTCTCTTTGTTTCTGTCTCTGTCTCTCTATTTCTGTCTCTGTGTCTCTGTGTCTCTGTGTTCTGTCTCTGTATTTGTCTCTCTGTCTCTTTATTTCTGTCTCTGTCTCTATTTCGTCTCTGTGTCTCTGTGTCTCTGTCTCTGTCTCTGTCTCTGTCTCTGTTTCTGTCTCTCTGTCTCTCTGTTTCTGTCTCCGTCTCTCTGTTTCTGTCTCTCTGTCTCTGTGTCTCTGTGTCTCTGTGTCTCTGCTTCTGTCTCTGTCTCTGTCTCTCTGTCTCTGTCTCTCTGTCTCTCTGTCTCTCTGTTTCTGTCTCTGTCTCTCTGTCTCTGTCTCTCTGTCTCTCTGTCTCTCTGTCTCTCTGTCTCTCTGTCTCTCTGTTTCTGTCTCGGTCTCTCTGTTTCTGTCTCTCTGTCTCTGTCTCTCTGTCTCTCTGTCTCTCTGTCTCTCTGTCTCTCTGTCTCTCTGTTTCTGTCTCTGTCTCTCTGTCTCTCTGTTTCTGTCTCTCTGTTTCTGTCTCTCTGTCTCTCTGTCTCTCTGTTTCTGTCTCTCTGTTTCTGTCTCTCTGTTTCTGTCTCTGTGTCTCTCTGTTTCTGTCTCTCTGTTTCTGTCTCTGTCTCTGTCTCTGTCTCTGTCTCTGTCTCTCTGTCTCTCTGTCTCTCTGTTTCTGTCTCTCTGTCTCTTTCTCTCTGTTTCTGTCTCTCTGTCTCTGTCTCTCTGTTTCTGTCTCTCTGTTTCTGTCTCTCTGTCTCTGTCTCTCTGTTTCTGTCTCTCTGTTTCTGTCTCTGTCTCTGTCTCTGTCTCTCTGTCTCTCTGTTTCTGTCTCTCTATTTCTGTCTCTCTGTTTCTGTCTCTCTGTTTCTGTCTCTGTCTCTCTGTTTCTATCTCTGTCTCTCTGTCTCTGTCTCTGTCTCTGTCTCTCTGTCTCTGTCTCTCTGTCTCTCTGTTTCTGTCTCTGTCTCTCTGTCTCTCTGTCTCTCTGTCTCTCTGTCTCTCTGTCTCTCTGTCTCTCTGTCTCTCTGTCTCTCTGTTTCTGTCTCGGTCTCTCTGTTTCTGTCTCTGTCTCTCTGTCTCTCTGTTTCTGTCTCTGTCTCTCTGTCTCTCTGTTTCTGTCTCTCTGTTTCTGTCTCTCTGTCTCTCTGTTTCTGTCTCTCTGTCTCTCTGTTTCTGTCTCTGTCTCTCTGTTTCTATCTCTGTCTCTCTGTTTCTGTCTCTCTGTTTCTGTCTCTCTGTCTCTCTGTCTCTCTGTCTCTCTGTCTCTCTGTCTCTCTGTCTCTCTGTCTCTCTGTCTCTCTGTTTCTGTCTCGGTCTCTCTGTTTCTGTCTCGGTCTCTCTGTTTCTGTCTCTGTCTCTCTGTTTCTGTCTCTCTGTTTCTGTCTCTCTGTTTCTGTCTCTCTGTCTCTGTCTCTCTGTTTCTGTCTCTCTGTCTCTCTGTTTCTGTCTCTGTCTCTCTGTCTCTCTGTTTCTGTCTCTCTGTTTCTGTCTCTCTGTCTCTCTGTTTCTGTCTCTCTGTCTCTCTGTTTCTGTCTCTGTCTCTCTGTTTCTATCTCTCTGTCTCTCTGTTTCTGTCTCTCTGTCTCTCTGTTTCTGTCTCTGTCTCTCTGTTTCTGTCTCTCTGTTTCTTTTCTCTGTCTCTCTGTTTCTGTCTCTCTGTTTCTGTCTCTCTGTCTCTCTGTTTCTGTCTCTCTGTTTCTGTCTCTGTCTCTCTGTCTCTCTGTCTCTGTCTCTCTGTCTCTCTGTTTCTGTCTCTGTGTCTCTCTGTTTCTGTCTCTCTGTTTCTGTCTCTGTCTCTGTCTCTGTCTCTCTGTTTCTGTCTCTCTGTTTCTGTCTCTGTCTCTCTGTTTCTGTCTCTGTCTCTCTGTCTCTGTCTCTCTGTTTCTGTCTCTGTCTCTCTGTTTCTGTCTCTGTCTCTCTGTCTCTGTCTCCCTGTTTCTGTCTCTGTCTCTGTCTCTGTCTCTCTGTTTCTGTCTCTCTGTTTCTGTCTCTGTCTCTCTGTTTCTGTCTCTGTCTCTCTGTCTCTGTCTCTCTGTTTCTGTCTCTGTCTCTCTGTTTCTGTCTCTGTCTCTCTGTCTCTGTCTCTGTGTCTCTCTGTTTCTGTCTCTCTGTTTCTGTCTCTGTCTCTCTGTTTCTGTCTCTGTCTCTCTGTCTCTGTCTCTCTGTTTCTGTCTCTGTCTCTCTCTGTTTCTGTCTCTCTGTCTCTCTGTTTCTGTCTCTGTCTCTCTGTCTCTCTGTTTCTGTCTCCGTCTCTCTGTCTCTCTGTCTCTCTGTCTCTGTCTCTCTGTTTCTGTCTCTCTGTCTCTCTGTTTCTGTCTCTGTCTCTCTGTCTCTCTGTTTCTGTCTCCGTCTCTCTGTCTCTTTGTTTCTGTCTCTGTCTCTCTGTCTCTCTGTTTCTGTCTCTGTCTCTGTCTCTGTCTCTCTGTCTCTCTGTCTCTGTCTCTCTGTCTCTCTGTTTCTGTCTCTGTCTCTCTGTCTCTCTGTTTCTGTCTCTGTCTCTCTATTTCTGTCTCTGTGTCTCCGTGTCTCTGTGTCTCTGTCTCTGTATTTGTCTCTCTGTCTCTTTGTTTCTGTCTCTGTCTCTCTATTTCTGTCTCTGTGTCTCCGTGTCTCTGTGTCTCTGTCTCTGTATTTGTCTCTCTGTTTCTGTCTCTCTGTTTCTGTCTCTGTCTCTCAGTTTCTGTCTCTGTCTCTCTATTTCTGTCTCTGTCTCTGTCTCCGTCTCTGTTTCTGTCTCTGTCTCTCTATTTCTGTCTCTGTCTCTCTATTTCTGTCTCTGTCTCTGTCTCCGTCTCTCAGTTTCTGTCTCTGTCTCTCTATTTCTGTCTCTCTGTCTCTGTCTCTCTGTTTCTGTCTCTCTGTCTCTCTGTTTCTGTCTCTCTGTCTCTCTGTTTCTCTGTCTCTCTGTTTCTGTCTCTCTGTCTCTCTGTTTCTGTCTCTCTGTCTCTCTGTTTCTGTCTCTCTGTCTCTCTGTTTCTGTCTCTGTCTCTCTGTTTCTGTCTCTGTCTCTCTGTTTCTGTCTCCGTCTCTCTGTCTCTTTGTTTCTGTCTCTGTCTCTCTATTTCTGTCTCTGTGTCTCTGTGTCTCTGTGTCTCTGTCTCTGTATTTGTCTCTCTGTCTCTTTATTTCTGTCTCTGTCTCTCTATTTCTGTCTCTGTGTCTCTGTGTCTCTGTCTCTGTCTCTGTCTCTGTCTCTCTGTTTCTGTCTCTCTGTCTCTCTGTTTCTGTCTCCGTCTCTCTGTTTCTGTCTCTCTGTCTCTGTGTCTCTGTGTCTCTGTGTCTCTGTGTCTCTGTGTCTCTGCTTCTGTCTCTGTCTCTGTCTCTCTGTCTCTGTCTCTCTGTCTCTCTGTTTCTGTCTCTGTCTCTCTGTCTCTGTCCCTGTCTCTCTCTGTCTCTCTGTCTCTCTGTTTCTGTCTCTGTCTCTCTATGTCTCTGTCTCTCTGTCTCTCTCTCTCTCTCTCTCTGTTTCTGTCTCTGTGTCTCTATGTCTCTCTGTCTCTATGTCTCTCTGTCTCTATGTCTCTCTGTCTCTCTGTTTCTCTCTGTTTCTTTTGCTCTGTTTTGGTCTCTCTCTCTCTCTGCTCCTCTCTCTCTCTCCTCCTGTCTGTCTCTCTCTCTTCTCCTCCCCCTGCTCCTAAATTACACAGCAGCAGAGGTAGAGAAAGAGCAGAGATAGTGGGAGCAAGGAGTGAGGGAGTGAGACAGAGGGCATGAGGTAAAGAGAATGGGTCTGTGTGAGGGGAAAGGGAGTCACAGTGATGGTAGTTCCCACACTAGCCCCTGTCCTCCAACCTCCCAGCACTACAGGGCAGGCAGCGGAGTGGAGATGACTTATGACTTGCTGTCCACTGTGTTTCTGTCGTACATTCCTACTATGTCATTAATCCCTGTTGTCCTATTCCATATAAAATAAAGAATGCTGGTATTTGGGGATGTTCCACCTCTATGTTTGTAGAGGGCAGTGGAATTGCTTATGTTATTATAAGATATTCAGACATTCTGTCCATGTCCAAAATAAAAAGCTTAGTTCAGCTTAGTTCACAATTAGGAAAATGTAGGAGTATAGATGGAACCTAGATTTGAAAAAAGGACGACTATCTACTAGAGACGTGTTAATGTTTCTTGGACCTGTACAGCACATTCTATCTCCTGCTGTTGTTGCTATCTTCATCTAGTAGAGGGCACTGCAGGTCCGTGATACAGTAGATGTCGAAACTCTTCAGTTCACCTAATGTGTTGTTGCTATCTTCATCCAGTAGAGGGCACTGCAGGTCCGTGATACAGTAGATGTCGAAACTCTTCAGTTCACCTAATGTGTTGTTGCTATCTTCATCCAGTAGAGGGCACTGCGGGTTAATAAGACTGTCTTCTCTAAAACCACTATTGACTCATCTTCCTAGGAAGATGCCTGCCTAGCTAGCTGTTGTTCTCAACTTTGTGTGCATCCCAAATGGCATCATATTCCCTATATAGTGCACCACTTTGACCAGAGCTTTATGGGTCCTGGTCAAAAGGAAGGGAATAGGGTGTCATTGGGACAATAATCCTTTGTTGTTGTTTTTCAGCATCTTTTGCACTGGGAGTTTTGGCAGAGAGGATGCTGGAAGAGGTGTCAGTCTCTTTGTCTTGCTGGTTGAAGCAACTTCCATTTTCAGCCAACACCTGGCTGTGTGAAATGATTCTACTCCCCTTCTCTTCGAAAGAAACTCTAGCCCCACTTACGTTTCTCTGTTTGTAGCTGTTCCTGAAAATCAGTCATTTTCTAGTCAGACAACAGTGTCTCTATTCTGCTCTTTTCTTCTGTCTTCCAGGGATTTGAAGACCCCAAGGACAAGTGAGTAGAGACCCCCATCTCCCCCATCTCCTCCTGTCAGTCAAGGTGATGGGCAACCTTCTGCTGCAGGTCATGTTTTCAGGCTTTCTGAAACAAAATAGCAGTGTCATAACCATAGATATGTTGACTTATCTGGATAGGTATGTGGTAGTCAGAGAAATAAACTACTTATCTGGCAGAGAAATAAACTACTTATCTGGTAGGTATGTGGTAGTCAGAGAAACAAACTACTTATCTGGCTAGGTATGTGGTAGTCAGAGAAACAAACTACTATCTGGATAGGTATGTGGTAGTCAGAGAAATAAACTACTTATCTGGCTAGGTATGTGGTAGTCAGAGAAACAAACTACTTATCTGGCTAGGTATGTGGTAGTCAGAAAACAAACTACTTATCTGATAGGTATGTGGTAGTCAGAGAAATAAACTACTTATCTGGCTAGGTATGTGGTAGTCAGAGAAACAAACTACTTATCTGGATAGGTATGTGGTAGTCAGAGAAATAAACTACTTATCTGGCTAGGTATGTGGTAGTCAGAGAAATAAACTACTTATCTGGATAGGTATGTGGTAGTCAGAGAAATAAACTACTTATCTGGCTAGGTATGTGGTAGTCAGAGAAATAAACTACTTATCTGGATAGGTATGTGGTAGTCAGAGAAATAAACTACTTATCTGGATAGGTATGTGGTAGTCAGAGAAATAAACTACTTATCTGGATAGGTATGTGGTAGTCAGAGAAATAAACTACTTATCTGGATAGGTATGTGGTAGTCAGAGAAATAAACTACTTATCTGGATAGGTATGTGGTAGTCAGAGAAATAAACTACTTATCTGGATAGGTATGTGGTAGTCAGAGAACTAAACTGCTGTTGCTATAATACAGAATTGCCATCAAAACACAACCAGAACATCCAACTCCCCAAATTGTAATTTTTCACTGGGTGAGGAGGGGAACCTGGAGATGTGATTGGCTGATCCAGTTGTCACTCAAGGATGGCCCATTTGCCTTTGTACATACCATGCATATGTCACAAATGCAGTCTGTATTCTCACCCTGAATATATCTCAATTTCAATCTCCTTTCTGTGATTCTATGTGCTCCTGTTGTTTACAAAAGCATGTAAGAAATAAGATTTGATTTGATTGTCCCCATCGCGCGCCCTACGTACAGACAGATGAATGTTCTTCAATGGGATTTGTTTCATCGTGACAGTCACTTTAGGACATCCATACCCATGAGTGACAGTGAGTTCAGCGTCTTCCATACTCACTGTAACTTATGATGTCTGTGATTCATAAAACATTTCAATCACCTGGTTTGATCTTGTCCACTGATCCACTGACAATAGGCCAGATTGTCTCTAATCAATCCATTCAAACAATGCACTGCTGATTCAACGACCGATTAGTCCAATCAAACAAACATAATGACAGTGGTTTGATGATTAGACCAATCAAACAAACATAATGACAGTGGTTTGATGATTAGTCCAATCAAACAAACATAATGACAGTGGTTTGATGATTAGTCCAATCAAACAAACATAATGACAGTGGTTTGATGATTAGTCCAATCAAACAAACATAATGACAGTGGTTTGATGATTAGTCAATCAAACAAACATAATGACAGTGGTTTGATGATTAGTCCAATCAAACAAACATAATGACAGTGGTTTGATGATTAGTCCAATCAAACAAACATAATGACAGTGGTTTGATGATTAGTCCAATCAAACAAACATAATGACAGTGGTTTGATGATTAGTCCAATCAAACAAACATAATGACAGTGGTTTGATGATTAGTCCAATCAAACAAACATAATGACAGTGGTTTGATGATTGGTCCAATCAAACAAACATAATGACAGTGGTTTGATGATTGAGTCCAATCAAACAAACATAATGACAGTGGTTTGATGATTAGTCAATCAAACAAACATAATGACAGTGGTTTGATGATTAGTCCAATCAAACAAACATAATGACAGTGGTTTGATGATTAGTCCAATCAAACAAACATAATGACAGTGGTTTGATGATTAGTCCAATCAAACAAACATAATGACAGTGGTTTGATGATTAGTCCAATCAAACAAACATAATGACAGTGGTTTGATGATTAGTCAATCAAACAAACATAGCGGACAGTGGTTTTGATGATTAGTCCAATCAAACAAACATAATGACAGTGGTTTGAGGATTAGTCCAATCAAACAAACATAATGACAGTGGTTTGATGATTAGTCCAATCAAACAAACATAATGACAGTGATTTGATGATTAGTCCAATCAAACAAACATAATGACAGTGGTTTGATGATCTCAATCACTTTGTTTGTTATGGTGATGCTGTTCAGTGGTGCTTCTGCAGAGACACCGAGCTGAAGGACCTCTTGTGACGGCCTGAAACGGAAAACAAAAAAGTATCTCCTCGTCTTGTGTTATCTAGACATTTCATTTTCAGAAACACGCAGGAAAACCTGAACCCAGAAGACGAGGTGGACGAGTTCCTAGGCAGAGCCATCGACGCCAGGAGTATCGACCGGCTACGCTCGGAACACGTCAAGAAGTTCCTGCTGACCTTCAGAGAACCAGACCTGGAGAAGAAGGTAGTGCCGTCCTCCTCCAGGGAAATTAATCCACATAATCGGACTAAGGCCCTGTGTGAATCTTCTGGATAGATCTTCAGCAGTGGAAATATCAGACAGACAGACAGACAGACAGACAGACAGACAGACAGACAGACAGACAGACAGACAGACAGACAGACAGACAGACAGACAAACAGACAGACAGGCAGGCAGGCAGGCAGGCAGGCAGGCAGGCAGGCAGGCAGGCAGGCAGGCAGACAGACAGACAGACAGACAG
>NW_025752170.1:0-13259 GCF_021184085.1 Oncorhynchus gorbuscha | reverse complement strand
TTTGCATTGATTTAAACGATGTTACACGACTACAGACAGACACCATTTTGTATCACTAATGCCTCTAGATGAGATTTTTAATATGTTTTTTTCCTCCCAAGTTTGACAGACGATTGTGTTTATGGACTTCTGAATGAACGTCAACTGCTTGCTGTTGTACTGTGGTTTTAGGGTTCTGAGTGTTACGTTTATGGAGTTTTAAAGCTTGCTGTTGTACTGTGGTTTTGGGGTTCTGAGTGTTACGTTTATGGAGTTTTAAAGCTTGCTGTTGTACTGTGGTTTTGGGGTTCTGAGTGTTACGTTTATGGAGTTTTAAAGCTTGCTGTTGTACTGTGGTTTTGGGGTTCTGAGTGTTACGTTTATGGAGTTTTAAAGTCTCACAGTAATGAAGGTTTAATTCAACATTATTTTCTGTTTTGAGCTTTTCCTGATAATTTTACTTTTTTTTGCATTATTTTGTACATTTTTTAAAATCAGTTTTTGCCTTAATATATTGTTGATGTTTTTTACTGATGGAATAAAACATTTAAAAATCAATCTACCTTTATTTGTATTTATTTATTTTTTACATTTGTGTGTAGTTGTTGTGAATTGTTAGATTACTTGTTATATCTTGTTTTATTTCACCT
This sequence comes from Oncorhynchus gorbuscha, assembly GCF_021184085.1. Classification (NCBI taxonomy): domain Eukaryota; kingdom Metazoa; phylum Chordata; class Actinopteri; order Salmoniformes; family Salmonidae; genus Oncorhynchus; species Oncorhynchus gorbuscha. The sequence continues at coordinate 12,630 of NW_025752170.1, read as the reverse complement.
TTATTTAACCAGGTAGGCTAGTTAACACCTGTATTTAACCAGGTAGGCTAGTTAACACCTGTATTTAACCAGGTAGGCTAGTTAACACCTGTATTTAACCAGGTAGGCTAGTTAACACCTGTATTTAACCAGGTAGGCTAGTTAACACCTGTATTTAACCAGGTAGGCTAGTTAACACCTGTATTTAACCAGGTAGGCTAGTTAACACCTGTATTTAACCAGGTAGGCTAGTTAACACCTTTATTTAACCAGGTAGGCTAGTTGAGAACACCTGTATTTAACCAGGTAGGCTAGTTAACACCTGTATTTAACCAGGTAGGCTAGTTAACACCTTTATTTAACCAGGTAGGCTAGTTAACACCTGTATTTAACCAGGTAGGCTAGTTAACACCTGTATTTAACCAGGTAGGCTAGTTGAGAACACCTGTATTTAACCAGGTAGGCTAGTTAACACCTGTATTTAACCAGGTAGGCTAGTTAACACCTGTATTTAACCAGGTAGGCTAGTTAACACCTTTATTTAACCAGGTAGGCTAGTTGAGAACACCTGTATTTAACCAGGTAGGCTAGTTAACACCTGTATTTAACCAGGTAGGCTAGTTAACACCTTTATTTAACCAGGTAGGCTAGTTAACACCTGTATTTAACCAGGTAGGCTAGTTAACACCTGTATTTAACCAGGTAGGCTAGTTGAGAACACCTGTATTTAACCAGGTAGGCTAGTTAACACCTGTATTTAACCAGGTAGGCTAGTTAACACCTTTATTTAACCAGGTAGGCTAGTTGAGAACACCTGTATTTAACCAGGTAGGCTAGTTAACACCTGTATTTAACCAGGTAGGCTAGTTAACACCTTTATTTAACCAGGTAGGCTAGTTGAGAACACCTTTATTTAACCAGGTAGGCTAGTTAACACCTTTATTTAACCAGGTAGGCTAGTTGAGAACACCTTTATTTAACCAGGTAGACTAGTTGAGAACACCTTTATTTAACCAGGTAGGCTAGTTAACACCTTTATTTAACCAGGTAGGCTAGTTGAGAACACCTTTATTTAACCAGGTAGGCTAGTTGAGAACACCTTTATTTAACCAGGTAGGCTAGTTGAGAACACCTTTATTTAACCAGGTAGGCTAGTTGAGAACACCTTTATTTAACCAGGTAGGCTAGTTGAGAACACCTTTATTTAACCAGGTAGGCTAGTTGAGAACACCTTTATTTAATCAGGTGGCTAGTTGAGAACACCTTTATTTAATCAGGTGGCTAGTTGAGAACACCTTTATTTAACCAGGTAGGCTAGTTGAGAACACCTTTATTTAACCAGGTAGGCTAGTTGAGAACACCTTTATTTAACCAGGTAGGCTAGTTGAGAACACCTTTATTTAACCAGGTAGGCTAGTTGAGAACACCTTTATTTAACCAGGTAGGCTAGTTGAGAACACCTTTATTTAACCAGGTAGGCTAGTTGAGAACACCTTTATTTAACCAGGTAGGCTAGTTGAGAACACCTTTATTTAACCAGGTAGGCTAGTTGAGAACACCTTTATTTAACCAGGTAGGCTAGTTGAGAACACCTTTATTTAACCAGGTAGGCTAGTTGAGAACACCTTTATTTAACCAGGTAGGCTAGTTGAGAACACCTGTATTTAACCAGGTAGGCTAGTTGAGAACACCTTTATTTAACCAGGTAGGCTAGTTAACACCTTTATTTAACCAGGTAGACTAGTTGAGAACACCTTTATTTAACCAGGTAGGCTAGTTAACACCTTTATTTAACCAGGTAGACTAGTTGAGAACACCTTTATTTAACCAGGTAGGCTAGTTAACACCTTTATTTAACCAGGTAGACTAGTTGAGAACACCTTTATTTAACCAGGTAGGCTAGTTAACACCTTTATTTAACCAGGTAGACTAGTTGAGAACACCTTTATTTAACCAGGTAGGCTAGTTGAGAACACCTTTATTTAACCAGGTAGGCTAGTTAAGAACACCTTTATTTAACCAGGTAGGCTAGTTGAGAACACCTTTATTTAACCAGGTAGGCTAGTTGAGAACACCTTTATTTAACCAGGTAGGCTAGTTGAGAACACCTTTATTTAACCAGGTAGGCTAGATGAGAACACCTTTATTTAACCAGGTAGGCTAGTTGAGAACACCTTTATTTAACCAGGTAGGCTAGTTGAGAACACCTTTATTTAACCAGGTAGGCTAGTTGAACACCTTTATTTAACCAGGTAGGCTAGTTGAACACCTTTATTTAACCAGGTAGGCTAGTTGAGAACACCTTTATTTAACCAGGTAGGCTAGTTGAGAACACCTTTATTTAACCAGGTAGGCTAGTTGAGAACACCTTTATTTAACCAGGTAGGCTAGTTGAGAACACCTTTATTTAACCAGGTAGGCTAGTTGAGAACACCTTTATTTAACCAGGTAGGCTAGTTGAGAACACCTTTATTTAACCAGGTAGGCTAGTTGAACACCTTTATTTAACCAGGTAGACTAGTTGAGAACACCTTTATTTAACCAGGTAGGCTAGTTAACACCTTTATTTAACCAGGTAGGCTAGTTAACACCTTTATTTAACCAGGTAGGCTAGTTAACACCTTTATTTAACCAGGTAGGCTAGTTAACACCTTTATTTAACCAGGTAGGCTAGTTGAGAACACCTTTATTTAACCAGGTAGGCTAGTTGAGAACACCTTTATTTAACCAGGTAGGCTAGTTGAGAACACCTTTATTTAACCAGGTAGGCTAGTTAAGAACACCTTTATTTAACCAGGTAGGCTAGTTGAGAACACCTTTATTTAACCAGGTAGGCTAGTTGAGAACACCTTTATTTAACCAGGTAGGCTAGTTGAGAACACCTTTATTTAACCAGGTAGGCTAGATGAGAACACCTTTATTTAACCAGGTAGGCTAGTTGAGAACACCTTTATTTAACCAGGTAGGCTAGTTGAGAACACCTTTATTTAACCAGGTAGGCTAGTTGAGAACACCTTTATTTAACCAGGTAGGCTAGTTGAACACCTTTATTTAACCAGGTAGGCTAGTTGAGAACACCTTTATTTAACCAGGTAGGCTAGTTGAGAACACCTTTATTTAACCAGGTAGGCTAGTTGAGAACACCTTTATTTAACCAGGTAGGCTAGTTGAGAACACCTTTATTTAACCAGGTAGGCTAGTTGAGAACACCTTTATTTAACCAGGTAGGCTAGTTGAGAACACCTTTATTTAACCAGGTAGACTAGTTGAGAACACCTTTATTTAACCAGGTAGGCTAGTTGAACACCTTTATTTAACCAGGTAGACTAGTTGAGAACACCTTTATTTAACCAGGTAGGCTAGTTAACACCTTTATTTAACCAGGTAGGCTAGTTAACACCTTTATTTAACCAGGTAGGCTAGTTAACACCTTTATTTAACCAGGTAGGCTAGTTAACACCTTTATTTAACCAGGTAGGCTAGTTGAGAACACCTTTATTTAACCAGGTAGGCTAGTTGAGAACACCTTTATTTAACCAGGTAGGCTAGTTAACACCTTTATTTAACCAGGTAGGCTAGTTGAACACCTTTATTTAACCAGGTAGGCTAGTTGAGAACACCTTTATTTAACCAGGTAGGCTAGTTGAGAACACCTTTATTTAACCAGGTAGGCTAGTTGAGAACACCTTTATTTAACCAGGTAGGCTAGTTGAGAACACCTTTATTTAACCGGGTAGGCTAGTTAACACCTTTATTTAACCAGGTAGGCTAGTTGAGAACACCTTTATTTAATCAGGTAGGCTAGTTAACACCTTTATTTAACCAGGTAGGCTAGTTGAGAACACCTTTATTTAACCAGGTAGGCTAGTTGAGAACACCTTTATTTAACCAGGTAGGCTAGTTAACACCTTTATTTAACCAGGTAGGCTAGTTGAACACCTTTATTTAACCAGGTAGGCTAGTTGAGAACACCTTTATTTAACCAGGTAGGCTAGTTGAGAACACCTTTATTTAACCAGGTAGGCTAGTTGAGAACACCTTTATTTAACCAGGTAGGCTAGTTGAGAACACCTTTATTTAACCGGGTAGGCTAGTTGAGAACACCTTTATTTAACCAGGTAGGCTAGTTGAGAACACCTTTATTTAACCAGGTAGGCTAGTTGAGAACACCTTTATTTAACCAGGTAGGCCAGTTGAGAACACCTTTATTTAACCAGGTAGGCTAGTTGAGAACACCTTTATTTAACCAGGTAGGCCAGTTGTGAAGAATTTCTCATTTACAACTGTGACCTGGCCAAGATAAAGCAAAGCAGTGAGACACGGAGTTACACATGGACTAAAACAAATATACACTCAATAATAGTGTAGAAAAACAAGTCCAATGTGAGTCCAATGTGAGCCAACGAGGTGAGATTCAGCAGGGTAGTAACATTATGAGTTGGGAATATGGTTCATTGTTTAGCTAGCTAGCTACATGTCTAAACAAAAGACTCCACTATGTAATGCAGTGTAGTAACATTATGAGTTGGTGTAGTGGCTTCCTTTCGTCTTTACCATAGCCACTGCCCAAGCCTGAAGCGGGGTTGTTTGGTACGCATACAGTCCACAGTCAAGGTTTCCAAACGGCCAAACATTCAATGACATCCAGGGATATGGTGCAACAAAAATGTTTATTTTTCTTATATCTAACAAATAAATGAGTCTCCAATCAACTTAAAGAACAAAATACTTGATATGGAAAATACATATTATGACCTGTATGTCTATGTCTGTATGTATGTCTGTATGTCTGTCTGTATGTCTGTATGGTCAAAAAACTATACCGCTCCCGCATCTAGCAAGGACTCCCTCTCCCGAAGGCCCAACTTCCTGCCTTTATCCTAACACAATTACCACAATACAATGAACAGGCAAGAGGGGGGGCCAAATGTCCGAGTTACACTAACAACAAATTAATATATCTCAATCGGGTAAATATAAATCATAAAGGTACGTACCTAATATTTCATCATTTACATTCATATTTAATATATTTACACAAATATACATGGAGCTCCATATGTTCGGTCTTTTATACAAATATGTCCAAATCGGCTCTAACATACCGGCCCCTAATTGTTGACTGTACTGAATGCACAACAATTACTTAATATTCAAACATAGAGCCAATACACAAAACATTCTATACCAGAGCACTATTACAGTTTATAGCTATATACAAATATACAAGGTACCATATAGGAAAATAGTCCATAGATCTCAGTCTGAGTTGAAGTGTAAAGGTGTTCAACTTCGAAAAATGTCAAGAGTTTGACATCCAAAAATGTATGACATCAACGAATCAGAGGTGCACGTGATTCTAAGATGGAGCACTGTGTGTGTGTGTGTGTGTGTGTGTGTGTGTGTGTGTGTGTGTGTGTGTGTGTGTGTGTGTGTGTGTGTGTGTGTGTGTGTGTGTGTGTGTGTGTGTGTGTGTGTGTGTGTGTGTGTGTGTGTGTGTCACTCCGTCGCCTCAAGGAGTAGACAGAGTTTATTGATAGGTCTCTGTAAGATATTGGTCTTAGTCTTAACCATGACGCTCCGGACAAGACCTTTGGCCCCTGGCAAAGCCTCCACCACACGCCCCATTAGCCAAGAGTTCCTTGGGGCGGTGTCATCGACGATGACCACGAGGTCACCAGGACTGAAGTTTCTCTTAGTTTTGTTCCACTTGTTCCGCTCCCGCATAAGTGGAAGATACTCCCTGATCCATCTCTTCCAGAAGTGGTCAGTGATATATTGTACTTGCTTCCATCTCCTTCGTGAGTATAGGTCGCTTCTCTGGAATAGTCCTGGTGGCAGGACTGGCTTAGCTTTCAGATGAAGCAGATGGTTCGGAGTCAGGGGTTCTAGATCATTAGGGTCATTTGTTACAGTAGTGATTGGTCTGTCGTTCATAATCGCCTCAACTTCACACAAGGCTGTCTGCAAAGCCTCATCATCCAGTACTTGCTCTTTAAGGACTGAATAGAGGATATTTTTCACCAGTCGGATCAACCTCTCCCATACCCCCCCATGGTGGGCTACAGAGGGAGGGTTGAATGACCATGTCACTCCTTCCTTCAGTAATTCATTTTGAATCTTGTTGTGATCCAGCTCTTTCATAGCTTCTCCTAGCTCTCTGTGTGTTTCAACAAAGTTGGTGCCATTGTCTGTTCTGATACTTGTTACTGGGCCCCTTCGACAGATGAACCTGCGCAGGGCATTGATGCAGGAATCAGTATCCGGATAACTAGCAACTTCTAGATGGACAGCTCGACTCACAAGGCAAGTAAAGATCACACCGTACCGCTTCACATGAACGCGGCCTCGCTTCACCTCTATGGGGCCGAAATAATCTATGCCCACATGGGTGAAAGGCGGCAAATCAGGCGACACCCGATCTTGTGGAAGGTCGGCCATCTTCTGTTCTCCAGCTCTAGCTTGCATCCGCCTGCAAAAGACACAGCTCTTAAGGATCTTCCTTGCTAAAGAGTTGGCACAGGGTATCCAATATCGCTGGCGAAGTCTAGAAAGCATGTGACCTCTCCCAGAGTGGCCAACCTGCTCATGGATGTGGAGTAAGATCAGTCTAGAGATGTAGGAGTCTTTGGGCAGGATCATAGGATTCTTTAGTTCCGTAGGCATAGCAGCTTTGCTTAACCTTCCTCCTACTCTCAGAATCCCATTGTCAACAATTGGATCAAGCTTACAGATTGAGCCACTTCTCTTGGCACATTGTTTTCCTTTCACAACTAGTGCAATTTCTTGTTTAAAGTGATGCCGTTGTTCAAATCGAATGATGACCTTTTCTGCTTCATCTAGGTCGTCCACAGACAGACTTTCTTTTCCAAACGTCAGTTTGAACTTGTCAATTTGTTCCTTCAGTGAGTTTGTCAGACTCTGATCTGGTCTTGGATCGGTTTGAGTGAGAATTTTCCTTTTCTGGCTTAACTGTAGAAGACGTTTCTTCAGTTTCAGCATCCAGGCAACTGCTTTCTTCAAGCTGTTCCATGTTGAATAGTACTCAATCAGTTTGCTGGTTGGACTCTTTTCTTCCACACTTGTATGGTTTATGATTACGTCTTTTCTCACCTCTGGATCATCCGGAGGGATGGAGCCAATCTCCTCGGGGACTTTCGGCCATTGAGTTTGTTTTCTCCAGGAATTCTGGTCCTTTACGCCATCTCTTTGAGTTCAGGAACATTTCAACATGTAATCCTCTTGAGGCATCATCGGCTGGGTTGTGTTTTGAGTTCAAATATCTCCACTGTTTTGCTTTCGATAGGTCACGGATCATAGCAACCCTATTAGCCACAAAGGTATGGAATCTCTTGGTATCATTGCGGATGTATTTTAGCACAGACTGGCTGTCCGTCCAAAAAGTTGACTCCTCAAGTTCAATCTGGAGCTCCAACCTTAACATCCTGTCCACTCGCACTGCCAATGTTGCTGCAGCAAGTTCCAGTCTGGGGATTGTCATCTGCTTGAGTGGAGTCACCCTTGATTTCCCCAGTATGAATGCAATGTGAACCTTTTCCATACCGTTTGTGAACCTAAGGTAACTTGCCGTGCCATAACCTTGTTCACTTGCATCACCGAAGTGATGCAGCTGTGCAGTCTTGACTTGACCAAAGTTCTCAGGCATCATACACCTGTCTATCTGGAATCTGGAGAGCTGGTCCAGCTCTGAGAGCCATCTCTGCCATGAAATAGAGTGTTCTTCAGGGATGACTTCGTCCCATCCACACTTCAGCTTGCAGAGCACTTGAAGAATTTGCTTTGCCTTTAATACAAATGGGGCGAGGAAACCTAATGGATCATAAATAGAGCTGACAGTTGAGAGAATACCTCTTCTTGTAAGGGGTCTGTTCTTGACAGTGACTCGGAAGGTAAATGCATCACTTTCGATGTTCCATCCGATTCCAAGTGCTCTTTCAACAGGCAGCTTTTCTCTGTCCAGGTCCAGTTATTTTATCTGCTTGGCTTTGTGTTCATCAGGGATAGAAGCCAGCACAGTGCGGCTGTTGCTGACCCACTTGGTCAATTTGAACCCACCCTGAGAGCACACATCCCTGAGGTTTTTCGTGAGAGCTATGGCTTGTTCTTCTGTGGCCACTGACTTGAGGCAGTCATCAACATAGAAGTTGGACTTGACTGTTTGAATTACCTCTTCATCGTACCTCTCACAGTTGTCTTCTGCAGTCCTTCGCAGTGCAAAGTTTGCACAACTTGGAGAGGATATAGCACCAAAAAGATGTACCGTCATTCTGTACTCCTCCAATCTTTTGTTAGTATCACCATCCGGCCACCATAGGAATCGCAGGAAGTCTAAGTAATCTTCATGGACACGTACTTGATGGAACATTCCTTCGATGTCTGCCATCATGGCAATGTGCTCTTGCCGAAATCTTAGCAAGACTCCTATAAGCGTGTTTGCCAGGTCAGGGCCTTGAAGGAGTTCACTGTTAAGAGATATACCTTTATAGGATGATGAACAGTCAAACACTACTCGTATCGTTCCTTTGCGCTTATGGTGAACGCCATGGTGTGGTATGTACCATACCTTGCCTTTCTCTCTGAGGAGCTGTTCTTGTGGTACCTTCTCGGCGTAACCTTTTGTTATCATCTCTTCCATGAAGCCTTTGTACTCTGCAGCGTAACCTTTGTCCTTCTTGAATTTCCTGATAATATTTAGAGCCCGCTGCTTTGCCATGTCACGATTGTTTGGCAGGACTACGTCTTTTTGCGAAAGGGCAACGGTAAGTAGTAGTGATGGTCTTTGAGGGTTATGGAACTTGATACGATCTCCATAAACCTACGATCCTCAGCTGACATCTCACTTTTCTCTTCATACCCTCTCTCAGGGAAGTCATGGTTGTACTGATTTACAAGAAGAACCCCCAGGTCGGCAATTGAGATACGATTGGCCATCACCGTAGGATGCCCAGATTCTTCTGCCATGGTACAATTGTTAAGAGGACCGTTCATCACCCATCCAAAGAGAGTTTTCACTGCATACGGTCCGTTGCCTTGGCTATTTATGATTTTCCAGGGTTCCATTGCCTTTGGAGCATTTATGCCAATCAGGAGTTCGACGTCGGCGTCAATTTCCTTCAACTGAACTTCTTTCAGGTATGGCCACCTTTTGAGATCTTTCTGAGTGGGAATGTTCTCTTGTCACTGGGATCTTATTTTGGGTGTAGACCTTTGGTAATGCAAGAAATGTGTCACCTTCCACATTGCCAATCTCTAATCCAGATATCTCAAAGCTCTTGGTAGGACTCTCCTGCCCCATTGTGCGTAGCAGAATTTCAGTCTCAGTGCCTTTAGCTTGCAACTGCCTCATGAGTCTCTCCGTACAAAATGTTGCTGAGCTACCAGAATCGAGAAATGCATAGGTTAACGTAGACTTGCTTCCATTTGCCATCTTTACTTGAACTGGCACAATCGCAAGTGCACAATCTGTACCGGCCCCGGTATCTTCACCAGCTTCCAGTAAAACAAGAGCACTGCTGACAGTCTCCTCCCGCTTTACTGCTACACCCCTCGTATCTGCCTTCAGAGATCTAAATCTCTCTTCCTTCAATGTGCAGGATAGTGGGGTGGTTTCTTTGACATTTCTGACAGGTCATCCTTCTTTTACATTCTTTGCTTAAGTGTCCTCTCATCAAACAGCCAAAACAAAGGCCTTTTGATCTCAGAAACTCAACCTTGGCTTCGTGTGGCTGTGCCTTCACCTGTTGGCAGTCGACCAGGAAATGCTCACCAGTGCAAAATACACATGAGATACTGGGAGCATCAGAAGGGTAGGTGCCTGGTTTCTTGATTTTGAATGTTTGTTCTTTTAGAGGTTTTTCTGAGTTACAATCTGCCAGTACATCTACTGCAGTGGCAAAGCTGCTTCCCCTACTCTTGGATTTGAACTGCTGTTTAAAGACAGCTTCTGTTTTGGTTTTAAAAAACCTTTTGTTGGTCAGGGGATCTTGGATATCTCCGTACAACGGATCCTGCAGTATTTTGGCCTGTTTTTCCATGAACGTCACAAGGTCACTGAACTGGGCCCTCAGGTGGCTTCTCTCTAAAATATCACATGCCGTAGACCTCCATTTTTCCCTTAGTTTGTAAGGAAGTTTTGACATGATCAACTTTATGTTGGAGGGAAGATTAAGCTCTTCCATGTTCTGTAGGTCTTGCATAGCGTTACAGCATCCTCTAAGATAGAGTGCATAGCCACCCAGTCCCTTTCCATCATCCGGTTTGATGTTTATCCAGTTCCAAGCTTTTTCCATGTAAGCAGTGGTGACTTTGATTTCATTGCCAAAGTGTTCCTTTAACAACCTCTTAGCCTCTGCATAGCCTCTTCTGGCTTCCATATGCAGACAACTACGGACCAGGTCCTTGGGCTGACCAGAGGTGTACTGTTCCAGGTAATAGAGCCTATCCTGGTGACTGCTTGTCTTATCTTCTATTCCATGCTCAAATGCACGCATAAATGGCCTAAAGTTTAGAGGATCACCGTCAAACATACGTATCTCCCTAACAGGGAGTGTGGCCTGTTTGTGCTGTAGTACAAGGAGGTCAGCAATTTCATTCTGCCTTTGCATGACAGTAGAGAGGTTATCATGGCTGGTATTATGGCTGATACCCGCAGTGTTGATTCTGTGTTGATTGCTAGACCTTGATGTTGGCTGCTGAAGGGTGTGGTTTATGACTGTTTTCTGAATAGGTTTTGATGGCTTTGTGGTCGGTTGTTGTAAAACTCTTTGTAGTGGGGTCTTTGGAACTGCACCTAATGCAGAAAATGCAACAGGTGATGGTTCGGGTTCCTTATAGACCTCGGGTTCCTGTTTCTCATAATAAGAGTTCATTCCATCTTCTTGGCTTAGAAAATGGGCTGCCACAGAATGGGATTGAGAAGTTGACTCAACACTCTCCAGGACCTTCAGTTTGGCATTATATGCTGCTATGTCCGTTTCCAGTGCCATTTTTTCCATCCTAACATTCAGTTGAGCTTTCTCCAGTTCCAATGCATGCTTGTCCTGTAATGATGCTTGGCGAGCTAGTAGAGCTGCTCGTTCTGCCTCAGCTTTTAGGCGTGCAGAGGACACTGAGGAAGCAGTTTTAGAAGACTTTGTTTTACTTGATGTTTTTGACACATTGGAAATGCTGTCGTGTGGTTCAATGAGCGTTTGTGGCTCGATTTCAGCTTTTTTCCATATTTCCACCTCTTTCAGGAAATGTTCATAAGTTCTCATTCTTGGTTGATAATAGTTAATGCTCTCCTGTTCGTGTTCCTCCTCTGTGACCAGCTCTAGCACAGAATCATGAGCATTCTTAAAGTCATTGAGAACAGCATGGAATGCTTCAAGACTCTCATCCACAGTTTCAATGTTTCCTCCATCAACAAGAAGGGCTTTTATTTCATTCATTTTGCGTGTACACACTCCAAGTTTGCCTCTCCGGGCTGCATAGAGTGAATTTAGATGCTCCTCTGCCCTCTCCAGTGGAGTCTTATTTGGGATTTCATCCTCCATCATTCACTTTTAGTTCACACAATTTACAATGACACAGTTGTTGGTTTTTGATTGTTAAACGTAATGCCCCTTTAGACCTCCTTTAATGCTTTAAAACACAGTCCTCCACCTCCACCTATATTTAGGTCCTTAGATTGCAATTTGTTGCGTTGATGCATTGCATTTCCACGTTAGGCCAAATATTAGACATAAGATTAGGCTACATTGTGCGTAGGATCTCAGTGTTAACCAAACGTAAACTTCTTAATTGTTTTCACAACGCTGTGTTTTGAATTCCATTCCCAAGTTTATCAAACATTCCAATTAAAAGCACATTTGCGCTTCCATAATATGCATGATCAAATGATCGCATTGAACAGGGCAGCTCATTCATTCGCAGTGGTTACTCACGGCTGGCGAATTCTAGGAGTTCAAATCCTTCCAAGCGAGCTGTCCTTACGATCCGGATGCAATTACAAATAGAACAATATCCAGCGTGTGTCCGAACCGGAGATTTCCTTCCGATAGTAATCCTTCGCGGAGTTTTTTGACTTGATTGTAGTGACTTCCTTTCCTCTTTACCATAGCCACTGCCCAAGCCTGAGGCGGGGTTGTTTGGTACGCATACAGTCCACACTCAAGGTTTCCAAACGGCCAAACATTCAATGACATCCAGGGATATGGTGCAACAAAAATGTTTATTTTTCTTATATCTAACAAATAAATGAGTCTCCAATCAACTTAAAGAACAAAATACTTGATATGGAAAATACATATTATGACCTGTATGTCTATGTCTGTATGTCTGTCTGTATGTCTGTCTGTATGGTCAAAAAACTATACCGCTCCCGCGTCTAGCAAGGACTCCCTCTCCCGAAGGCCCAACTTCCTGCCTTTATCCTAACACAATTACCACAATACAATGAACAGGCAAGAGGGGGGGCCAAATGTCCGAGTTACACTAACAACAAATTAATATATCTCAATCGGGTAAATATAAATCATAAAGGTACGTACCTAATATTTCATCATTTACATTCATATTTAATATATTTACACAAATATACATGGAGCTCCATATGTTCGGTCTTTTATACAAATATGTCCAAATCGGCTC
>NW_025752169.1:0-13259 GCF_021184085.1 Oncorhynchus gorbuscha | reverse complement strand
ACTTAACAGAAACAGAGTTTAACTTGTAGAGGGGAAACAACTGGAGAAGCGGCCACAGACTGCAGGTCGCTTCGGGTAGGCGCAGGCCGTAGTCGACTGAGACACCTGCTCACACGCAGCATCTGATGAAGGCACAAAACACGACAGGACAGGGTGATACACAATCACGGCAAAAACACGACAGGACAGGGCGAAACGCAATCACAGCATGGTGAATACAATACAAGGAACCGACGGGACAGGAACGGATCACAAAGGAATAAATAGGGACTCTAATCAGGGAAAGGATCGGGAACAGGTGTGGGAAGACTAAATGATGATTAGGGGAATAGGAACAGCTGGGAGCAGGAACGGAACGACAGAGAGAAGAGAGAGCGAGAGAGTGAGAGAGGGAGGGGGAGAGAGAGGGATAGAAGAGGGAAAGAACCAAACAAGACCAGCAGAGGGAAACGAATAGCATGGGGAGCACAGGGACAAGACATGACAATAAATGACAAACATGACAGTACCCCCCACTCACCGAGCGCCTCCTGGCGCACTCGAGGAGGAATCCTGGCGGCAACGGAGGAAATCATCGATGAGCGAACGGTCCAGCACGCCCCGAGACGGAACCCAACTCCTCTCCTCAGGACCGTAACCCTCCCAATCCACTAGGTATTGGTGACCCCGTCCCGAGAACGCATGTCCATAATCTTATGTACCTTGTAAATAGGTGCGCTCGACAAGGACGGGAGGGGGGAGGGAAGACGAACGGGGTGCGAAGAAAGGGCTTAACACAGGAGACATGGAAGACAGGATGGACGCGACGAAGATGTCGCGGAAGAAGCAGTCGCACAGCGACAGGATTGACGACCTGGGAGACACGGAACGGACCAATGAACCGCGGAGTCAACTTACGAGAAGCTGTCGTAAGAGGAAGGTTGCGAGTGGAAAGCCACACTCTCTGGCCGCAACAATACCTTGGACTCTTAATCCTGCGTTTATTGGCGGCTCTCACCGTCTGTGCCCTGTAACGGCAAAGTGCAGACCTCACCCTCCTCCAGGTGCGCTCACAACGTTGGACAAACGCTTGAGCGGAGGGAACGCTGGACTCGGCAAGCTGGGATGAGAACAGAGGAGGCTGGTAACCCAGACTACTCTGAAACGGAGATAACCCGGTAGCAGACGAAGGAAGCGAATTGTGAGCGTATTCTGCCCAGGGAGCTGTTCTGCCCAAGACGCAGGGTTTCTGAAAGAAAGGCTGCGTAGTATGCGACCAATCGTCTGATTGGCCCTCTCTGCTTGACCGTTAGACTGGGGATGAAACCCGGAAGAGAGACTGACGGACGCACCAATCAAACGACAGAACTCCTCCAAAACTGTGACGTGAATTGCGGGCCTCTGTCTGAAACGGCGTCTAACGGGAGGCCATGAATTCTGAATACATTCTCAATAATGATTTGTGCCGTCTCCTTAGCGGAAGGAAGTTTAGCGAGGGGAATGAAATGTGCCGCCTTAGAGAACCTATCGACAACCGTCAGAATCACAGTCTTCCCCGCAGACAAAGGCAGACCGGTAATGAAGTCTAAGGCAATGTGAGACCATGGTCGAGAAGGAATGGGGAGCGGTCTGAGACGACCGGCAGGAGGAGAGTTACCCGACTTAGTCTGCGCGCAGTCCGAACAAGCAGCCACGAAACGGCGCGTGTCACGCTCCTGAGTCGGCCACCAAAAGCGCTGGCGAATAGACGCAAGAGTGCCTCGAACACCGGGATGACCAGCTAACTTGGCAGAGTGAGCCCACTGAAGAACAGCCAGACGAGTGGAAACAGGAACGAAAAGGAGGTTACTAGGACAAGCGCGCGGCGACGCAGTGTGCGTGAGTGCTTGCTTAACCTGTCTTTCAATTCCCAGACTGTTAACCCGACAACACGCCCATAAGGAAGAATCCCCTCGGGATCAGTAGAAGCCACAGAAGAACTAAACAGACGGGATAAGGCATCAGGCTTGGTGTTCTTGCTACCCGGACGGTAAGAAATCACAAACTCGAAACGAGCGAAAAACAACGCCCAACGAGCTTGACGGGCATTAAGTCGTTTGGCAGAACGGATGTACTCAAGGTTCTTATGGTCTGTCCAAACGACAAAAGGAACGGTCGCCCCCTCCAACCACTGTCGCCATTCGCCTAGGGCTAAGCGGATGGCGAGCAGTTCACGGTTACCCACATCATAGTTGCGCTCAGATGGCGACAGGCGATGAGAAAAATAAGCGCAAGGATGAACCTTATCGTCAGACTGGAAGCGCTGGGATAGGATGGCTCCCACGCCTACCTCTGAAGCGTCAACCTCGACAATGAATTGTCTAGTGACGTCAGGAGTAACGAGGATAGGAGCGGACGTAAAACGTTCTTTTAGAAGATCAAAAGCTCCCTGGGCGGAACCGGACCACTTAAAACACGTCTTGACAGAAGTAAGAGCTGTGAGAGGGGCAGCAACTTGACCGAAATTACGAATGAAACGCCGATAGAAATTAGCGAAACCTAAAAAGCGCTGCAACTCGACACGTGACCTTGGAACGGGCCAATCACTGACAGCTTGGACCTTAGCGGAATCCATCTGAATGCCTTCAGCGGAAATAACGGAACCGAGAAAAGTAACGGAGGAGACATGAAAAGAGCACTTCTCAGCCTTTACGTAGAGACAATTCTCTAAAAGGCGCTGTAGAACACGTCGAACGTGCTGAACATGAATCTCGAGTGACGGAGAAAAAATCAGGATATCGTCAAGATAGACAAAAACAAAAATGTTCAGCATGTCTCTCAGAACATCATTAACTAATGCCTGAAAAACAGCTGGCGCATTGGCGAGACCGAACGGCAGAACCCGGTACTCAAAATGCCCTAACGGAGTGTTAAACGCCGTTTTCCACTCGTCCCCCTCTCTGATGCGCACGAGATGGTAAGCGTTACGAAGGTCCAACTTAGTAAAGCACCTGGCTCCCTGCAGAATCTCGAAGGCTGATGACATAAGGGGAAGCGGATAACGATTCTTAACCGTTATGTCATTCAGCCCTCGATAATCCACGCAGGGGCGCAGAGTACCGTCCTTCTTTTTAACAAAAAGAACCCCGCCCCGGCCGGAGAAGAAGAAGGCACTATGGTACCGGCGTCAAGAGACACAGACAAATAATCCTCGAGAGCCTTACGTTCGGGAGCCGACAGAGAGTATAGTCTACCTCGAGGAGGAGTGGTCCCCGGAAGGAGATCAATACTACAATCATACGACCGGTGAGGAGGAAGGGAGTTGGCTCGGGACCGACTGAAGACCGTGCGCAGATCATGATATTCCTCCGGCACTCCTGTCAAATCGCCAGGTTCCTCCTGAGAAGTAGGGACAGAAGAAATGGGAGGGATGGCAGACATTAAACACTTCACATGACAAGAAACGTTCCAGGATAGGATAGAATTACTAGACCAATTAATAGAAGGATTATGACATACAAGCCAGGGATGACCCAAAACAACAGGTGTAAACGGTGAACGGAAAATCAAAAAGAAATAGTCTCACTGTGGTTACCAGATACTGTGAGAGTTAAAGGTAGTGTCTCAAATTTGATACTGGGAAGATGACTACCATCTAAGGCAAACATGGGCGTAGGCCTGTCTAACGGTCTGAAAGGAATGTTATGTTTCCGAGCCCATGCTTCGTCCATGAAACAACCCTCAGCCCCAGAGTCAATCAAAGCACTGCATGTAGCACCCGAACCGGTCCAGCGTAGATGGACCGACATAGTAGTACAAGATCTAGATGAAGGGACCTGAGTAGTAGCGCTCACCAGTAGCCCTCCGCTTACTGATGGGCTCTGGCCTCTTACTGGACATGAATTAACAAAATGTCCAGCAACTCCGCAATAGAGGCACAGGCGGTTGGTGATCCTCCGTTCCCTCTCCTTATTCGAGATGCGAATCCCTCCCAGCTGCATGGGCTCAGTCTCAAAGCCAGAGGAGGGAGATGGTTGCGATGCGGAGCAGGGAAACACCGTTGATGCGAGCTCTCTTCCACGAGCCCGGTGACGAAGATCTACCCGTCGTTCTATGCGGATGGCGAGAGCAATCAAAGAGTCCACATCTGAAGGAACCTCCCGGGAGAGAATCTCATCCTTAACCACTGCGTGGAGTCCCTCCAGAAAACGAGCGAGCAGCGCCGGCTCGTTCCACTCACTAGAGGCAGCAAGAGTGCGAAACTCAATGGAATAATCCGTTATGGACCGTTCACCTTGGCATAAGGAAGCCAGGGCCCTAGAAGCCTCCCCACCAAAAACTGAACGGTCAAAAACCCGAATCATCTCCTCTTTAAAGTTCTGGAATTCGTTAGAGCAATCAGCCCTTGCCTCCCAGATAGCTGTGCCCCATTCTCGAGCCCGGCCAGTAAGGAGTGAAATGACGTAAGCAACCCGAGCTCTCTCTCTAGAGTATGTGTTGGGTTGGAGAGAGAACACAATCTCACACTGCGTGAGAAAGGAGCGGCACTCAGTGGGCTGCCCGGAGTAGCAAGGTGGGTTATTAACCCTAGGTTCTGGAGGCTCGGCAGGCCAGGAAGTAACAGGTGGCACGAGACGTAGACTCTGGAACTGTCCAGAGAGGTCGGAAACCTGAGCAGCCAGGTTTTCCACGGCATGGCGAGCAGCAGACAATTCCTGCTCGTGTCTGCCGAGCATGGCTCCTTGGATCTCGACGGCAGTGTAACGAGCGTCTGAAGTCGCTGGGTCCATTCCTTGGTCGGTTCCTTCTGTCATGCAGGTGAAAGAGGACCCAAAAGCGACTTAACAGAAACAGAGTTTATTAAAGTCCAAAACGGAATAACAGAAATCCTCTAGACTTGTAGAGGGAAACAACTGGAGAAGCGGCCACAGACTGCAGGTCGCTTCGGGTAGGCGCAGGCCGTAGTCGACTGAGACACCTGCTCACACGCAGCATCTGATGAAGGCACAAAACACGACAGGACAGGGTGATACACAATCACGGCAAAAACACGACAGGACAGGGCGAAACGCAATCACAGCATGGTGAATACAATACAAGGAACCGACGGGACAGGAACGGATCACAAAGGAATAAATAGGGACTCTAATCAGGGAAAGGATCGGGAACAGGTGTGGGAAGACTAAATGATGATTAGGGGAATAGGAACAGCTGGGAGCAGGAACGGAACGACAGAGAGAAGAGAGAGCGAGAGAGTGAGAGAGGGAGGGGGAGAGAGAGGGATAGAAGGAGGGAAAGAACCAAACAAGACGTTATACTATTGGCATTAAAGAAAAACATTGATATGGTTTACAGGCTCAAAGAAACAATCCCCAGCAAACTTCAGTGTTTAGGCCATTCTACCATTTCAATTTTCTAAGCGAGCGTGAAAGTAACAGAAAATTGAAAGTATGTATTCTGCCACAGTCTCTTTGTAATGTTCACTGACAAGTATAGAGACAAATGTTAGAAAACAAATTTATATCCCTTGTTTCTCTGAGGGGTCAAAAGTAATTCATACGTAGCCTATGAACTGAGGTCTCAATTCAGTCGAACCTATATTGCAGTTAGTTGTTTTTCCATGATCAAATACAATCACAGAATGTTTTAGACACTCTAAAAACATATTGCTACCTCTATTACTATCAGGTAGACTTATCACAGGTAGATGCTTTCCGTTCCCAGCCATATAGTAGGGCGGTTAAGCTGATTAATCATTCACTTTTTTATATAAGCACCAAATTTGGATGTAAATTTATGTACCCTAAAAGGATTTAGATATGGAGCCACCCCAGATTTCAAAATTGTCCCCGACTGTAAAACTATTTTACAATTCAGAAGGACTGCTTTGAGGTGAAGGCCCTACATTTGTCACAGAGCTAGATTTATGGACCCTGAAAAGGTTTAATATATGGAGCCACCACAGATGTAGCACTTGGGGCCATGGTGGCCATCTTACAAAATGGTCATAGACATTAGTACTATTTCACAGTTAAGAAGGACTTTTTCGAGACAAACACACCAAATTTGACACAAGGAAGATCTATGTAGCCTGGAATTATTTAGGTATGAAGACACCACAGATTTGGCCCCTAGGGGCTGTGGCAGACATCTTACAAAATGGCCACTGTCTGTAATACAATGTTACTGTTCTGATGGCTTTTTTTTAGATAAACACGCCTAAAAATATTTAGATATGGAGCCACCACAGATTTGGCCCAAGGGGCCATGGCAGCCATCCTACTAAATGGCCATAGACTGTACCACTATTTTACAAGCCTTTAATCTGTTAAAAGTCATGGCCTATACTTCTTGGCATGGATCTCATGAAAATCAAGAGGTTTATCAGTTACACACAGTATAACACAATGAGTACAGAGGGAAACACAGCAGCCATGTAGGCCAAATTAATTCATAAGGAAATAATTTACATTGTTTCCTATGCTATGTACATAGTGGGAATAGGTCTTTCTATAAATAAAGGGGCCAATGTGTGACATCAGGGTCAAAATTTCAAAATGGTTTGACATATATTTAAACATGATTTTCTTGCAGCTTCACATGTGTAGTTATAGGAATGCACGCCTAGGTAGCTACAATGGGAACCTAGCTCCACCTAGTAACAACAAAACATCTACATCTACATGGACACCATGTTTCTTTGTCATGCCTAGTTGCCAGGGCTTTTGTCCTTAAGTCAACTCCTCCATCATGTATGTTAAACATTCCTGAAGAATGAAAAAAATAAACAGCATTTCTATATGATTAATAGTTGATATAATTGTAATGAACACTAGGGAGACAGAGAGCTGGTTTCAAGTGCAGGGCGCAGGGTGTTTATTATTGGGGTGGCAGGTAGCCTAGTGGTTGGACTAACAACCAAAATGTTGCAAGATTGAATCCCTGAGTTGACTAGGTAAAAATCTGTCATTCTGCCCTTGAATGAGGCAGTTAACCCACTGTTCCTAAGTTGTATTGTGAATAAAAAGTTGTTCTTAACTGACTTGCCTAGCTAAATAAAGGTTAAAAGAAAAGGTGCAGGGGGTCCAAATGGGATGAAGTACAGACAGGCAAAAGTTGTCATTAGTGAGGCAGGCAAAAGTTGTCATTAGTGAGGCAGGCAAAAGTTGTCATTAGTGAGGCAGGCAAAAGTTGTCATTAGTGAGGCAGGCAAAAGTTGTCATTAGTGAGGCAGGCAAAAGTTGTCATTAGTGAGGAAGGCAAAAGCTGTCATTAGTGAGGCAGGCAAAAGTTGTCATTAGTGAGGCAGGCAAAAGTTGTCATTAGTGAGGCAGGCAAAAGTTGTCATTAGTGAGGCAGGCAAAAGTTGTCATTAGTGAGGAAGGCAAAAGCTGTCAAACATGGGAGGAGTAAATCATGGGAAAACCAGTGCTCTGAAAATGTGTGTCACAAAACAAACAATACCTCACAGTGATGGGGTGCAAAGAACTGAACTAGTGTGTGATAATGACATACAGGTGATCTGGAGAGTGAGCTGCATTCAGGAAATCTAGGTGTGTGAGCTGTGTTCAGAGGATTTATGTGTGTGAGTTGGAAGCAGATGTTATAATACAATGTGTTCTTTTAACAAAATCATTGATAATAACAACAAATAATGAAATCATAATCAGTAAACCTTTCAAGCATTGTGTGTGTCTGAAACCCCTATGACCTTCACATCCAATGGGTTTTGAGAAGGAGGTGAGGAGAGAAATTGCAACAAATCAATGAAATGCATTTGAGATTCTCCCAAGGACAGAGGAAGCGAGTATTTGACAGATATTAAAACCCCCATCCAGTCATTGTAATTTTACTGTATGTCTAATAAATCACAGTGTGTGTTTATTTAATGAAAATAACTCAAATATATTTGATTGTTTATTTCTCTGAGCCTCCTTTGGCCCTTGAAATGCTCAGTCTGATCGTGTGGGTGTTAGGAAAATATTTTGAAGATATTTGTATAGACAGCCTTAATTGGCCTACAGGGAGGAGGTGAGGGCCCTCGGAGTGTGGTGTCAGGAAAATAACCTCACACTCAACGTCAACAAAACTAAGGAGATGATTGTGGACTTCAGGAAACAGCAGAGGGAACACCCACCCCCCTATCCACATCGATGGAACAGTAGTGGAGAGGGTAGTAAGTTTTAAGTTCCTCGGCATACACATCACAGACAAACTGAATTGGTCCACCCACACAGACAGCATCGTGAAGAAGGCGCAGCAGCGCCTCTTCAACCTCAGGAGGCTGAAGAAATTTGGCTTGTCACCAAAAGCACTCACAAACTTCTACAGATGCACAATCGAGAGCATCCTGGCGGGCTGTATCACCGCCTGGTACGGCAACTGCTCCGCCCACAACCGTAAGGCTCTCCAGAGGGTAGTGAGGTCTGCACAACGCATCACCGTGGGCAAACTACCTGCCCTCCAGGACACCTACACCACCCGATGTCACAGGAAGGCCATAAAGATCATCAAGGACAACAACCACCCGAGCCACTGCCTGTTCACCCCGCTATCATCCAGAAGGCGAGGTCAGTACAGGTGCATCAAAGCTGGGACCGAGAGACTGAAAAACAGCTTTTATCTCAAGGCCATCAGACTGTTAAACAGCCACCACTAATATTGAGTGGCTGCTGCCAACACACTGACTCAACTCCAGCCACTTTAATAATGGGAATTGATGGGAAATTATGTAAAATATATCACTAGCCACTTTAAACAATGCTACCTAATATAATGTTTACATACCCTACATGATTTATCTCATATGTATACGTATATACTGTACTCTATATCATCTACTGAATCTTTATGTAATACATGTATCACTAGCCACTTTGTTTACAAACTCATCTCATATGTATATACTGTCCTCGATACCATCTACTGTATCTTGCCTATGCCGCTTTGTACCATCACTCATTCATATATCTTTATGTACATATTCTTTATCCCCCTACACTTGTGTGTATAAGACAGTAGTTTTGGAATTGTTAGTTAGATTACTTGTTGGTTATTACTGCATTATCGGAACTAGAAGCACAAGCATTTCGCTACACTCGCATTAACATCTGCTAACCATGTGTATGTGACAAATAAAATTTGATTTGATTCGATTTGATTTGAATTGGCTGATAGGATGGTCTAGAGCCCACCCCCCTTATCCAGATGAACAGTCATTGGTCTATTATAATCAGATCACATTGTGACATCATGACATGAGCCAAATGTTCCATCCCACCTGAACAGGCTGTAATTCATTAAGTTGCCATCCAGAGTCACATTTATTTATTTTCCAAGCTATAGCACACAATATTTTACATGTAGCAGGTTTTTATTAAAGGACCAAAGTGTTCGGTCTGCTTTGTGTTTTCCTTTTTGTGGTACTGATATTGTCGTGGCCCTTTCTGCTTTCTGTGTGTGTGGAAATATCATAAGAAAACGTAAAAAATCTAGTTTTTAACTGCCCTGCTCCTTTAACATTTTTAGACAGTGCCAGACTGACAACACCTATCTCTGGTCTAGCAGTAAATACTGTTGTTTTTGCTGTATGGCATTATTGAATAAGATTACCAATGGTTAGCTAGGTAGCTAGGATAAACAGTATGTCAGTCAGCTAATCTTTTAAGGGAACGGGAAATAGTCTGTTGTACAACTGAATGCCTTCAACTGAAATGTGTTTTCCGCATTTAACCCAACACCTCTGAATCAGAGAAGTGCAGTAACAGCAGTTAATTAAAACGCCAATAAACATTAAATCTTGTGCAGAAATGGAGAATTCTTACTTTATCTTGGTATAGGCAGCTATCTACTTGTATAGGCAGCTATCTATTAAAATGTTTAATAAATAGAATAATAGATTCATAGAATGGAGTTAGAAGGGTGCACTCCTACTTTGAAAGGACAGGAAGTGTTGGCTGTGCACTTAACCAATAACAGGGATTCCATATTTAACCCCACCGACATGTGAATATCTAAATATTACGTTGTTCTTTTTGGTTTTACATGCTATTACAGAGATCATATGTTTCCTGTAGTTCTTGACCAGGTTTGCACAAACTGCAGCAGGGATTTTGGCACATACCTCCAAACAGACCTTCTCCAGATCCTTCAGTTTTCGAGGCAGTCTCTGGGCACACGGACTTTCAGCTCCTTCCAAAGATTATCTATTGGGTACAGGTCTGAGACTGGCTAGGGCCACTCCAGGACCTTGAGATGCTTCTTACGGAGCCACTCCTTAGCTGTCTGGCTGTGTGTTTCGGGTCATTGTCATGCCGGAAGTGTCATGCTTTGTCTTATATTGTCTTGTCATTATGCTTTCCTTCTGTTCCGTTTCCCCCCTGCTGGTCTTATTAGGTTCTTTCCCTTTTCTATCCCTCTCTCTCCCCTCCCTCTCTCTCTCTTCTCTCTATCGTTCCGTTCCTGCTCCCAGCTGTTCCTCATTCTCCTAATCAATCATTTAGTCTTCCCACACCTGTTCCCTGATCCTTTCCCTGATTAGAGTCCCTATTTCTCCCCTTGTTTTCCGTTCCTGTCCTGTCGGATCCTTATTTGAATTCACTGTACTGTGTCATTGTCTCGCTCTGTCGTGTCTTGTTTCCTTCAGATGCTGCGTGTGAGCAGGTGTCTGAGTCTGCTACGGTCGGTGCCTTCCGAGGCAACCTGCAGTCAATGGTCAAGATCGAGTCTCCAGTTTGTCCTCGTCATTTCGAGTGAAAGTTTTGTTTTTTTGTATTGTCCATTTACTTTCTTTTTGCCAGTTACTGGAATAAAGACTCTGTTTTCGCTAAGTCGCTG
This sequence comes from Oncorhynchus gorbuscha, assembly GCF_021184085.1. Classification (NCBI taxonomy): domain Eukaryota; kingdom Metazoa; phylum Chordata; class Actinopteri; order Salmoniformes; family Salmonidae; genus Oncorhynchus; species Oncorhynchus gorbuscha. The sequence continues at coordinate 2,465 of NW_025752169.1, read as the reverse complement.
TCCTCATTCACCTGCATAACAGGAAGACCCAGCCACGACCCATCTTCAACGCTCTTAATTGAGGGAAGGAGGTTGCTGGGCTAAGATCTCGCGACATGGTCCCATCCATCTCCCTCACGGTGCAGTCGTCCTGTCCCCTTTGCAGAAAAGCATCCCCAAAGAATGATGTTTCCACCTCCATGCTTCACGGCTTGATGGTGTTCTTGGGGTTGTACTCATCATTCTTCTTCTCCAAACACAGCGAGTGGAGTTTAGACCAAAAAGCTCTATTTTTGTCTCATCAGACCACATGACCTTCTCCCATTCCTCCTCTGATCATCCAGATGCACACTGGCTGGCAAACTTCAGATGGGCCTGACATGCGCTTTCTGGCTTGAGCAGTGGCACCTTGCGTGCGCTGCAGGATTTTAATCCATGAATCCGGCGTAGTGTGTTACTAATGGTTTTCTTTGAGACTGTGGTCCCAGCTCTCTTCAGGTCATTGACCAGGTCCTGTCAGTAGTTCTGGGCTGACCCCCTCACCTTCCTCATGATCATTGATGCCCCACGAGGTAAAATCTTGCATGGAGCCCCCAGACTGAGGGCGATTGACCGTCATCTTTGAACTTCTTCCATTTTCTAATAATTGCACCAACAGTTGTTGCCTTCTCACCAAGCTGCTTGCTCATTGTCCTGTAGCCCACCCCAGCCCTGTGCAGGTCTACAATTTTACCCCTGATGTCCTTGGCTACTGTGCCTCTGGTCTTGGCCATTGTGGAGAGGTTGGAGTCTGTTTGATTGAGTGTGTGACAGGTGTCTTTATACGGGCAGCAGGGTAGCCTAGTGGTTAGAGCGCTTGAACTGGTAACCGAAAGGTTGCAAGTTCGAATCCTGGTGAGCTGACAAGGTACAAATCTGTCGTTCTGCCCTGAACAGGCAGTTAACCCACTGTTCTTAGGCTGTCATTGAAAAATAAGAATTTGTTCTAACTGACTTGCCTAAAGTAAAATAATGTAAATACAGGTAATGATGAGTCTAAACAAGGTACAGGTAATGAGTGGAGAACAGGAGGGGTTCTTAAAGAAAACGAACAGGTCTGGTTGGTAGGTCACCAAATACTTATGTCTTGCAATAAAATGCGAATTATTTACTTAAAAAATCATACAATGTTTTCTGGATGTTTGTTTTAGATTCCGCCTCTCGCAGCTGAAGTGTACTTATGATAAAAAATTACAGACCCTACATGCTTTGTAAGTAGGAAAACCTGCAAAATTGGCAGAGTATCAAATACTTGTTCTCCGCACTGTATGTACATGAACGTATAGTTAAAATGACTATGCATATAAGATAAACAGAGAGTAGCAGCAGCGTAAAGAGGGGTTGGGGACGCACACAATGCAAATAGTCGGTTACCTGTTCAGGAGTCTTATGGCTTGGGGGTAAAACTGTTGAGAAGCCTTTTTGTCCTAGACTTGTGTCGTGTCTTTACTATCATTAAATTGAATACTTAGTTTGTTATCAAAGATTCTCTGTAATTAGTATTACGCGATCAAATTGATTAATCATGTAACTGTAATTAACTAGGAAGTCGGGGCACCAAGGAAAATATTCAGATTACAGATAACTTTTCAGATATTTTCATATCTGATCCATAGGAGGCAGGGTAGCCTTGCGGTTAGAGCATTGGACTAGTAAACCGGAAGGTTGCAAGTTCAAACCCCCGACGTGACAAGGTACAAATCTGTCATTCTGCCCCCTGAACAGGCAGGAACTGCTGTTCCTAGGCTGTCATTGAAAACAAGAATTTGTTCTTAACTAATTTGCCTGGTTAAATAAAGGTAAAATAAAAATAGTCTTCTGATTAAGAATTATTTACTTTACCTCATGTTAGTCTCATTCCAAACGTTATAAATTGTGGGTTATCTACACGAACCTTAGCCCTACTATGAGTCATCCATATATCAATTGTCTTAAATAATTTATTTACTAACTAAGTAATTCACAGAAATGCATAAACAAACAGTAGATAGTTACAAGGAAATGACAAGGGAATGTGCCCTAGTGGGATAAACCGGTATCGCGGCTTGGTGGACAAAAAGGGAAGTGGGGGTTAGCTGAGAAGTCACTACAGAGTTAATAATGATAACAATTGAAATGCTAATCCTTTGCACATGAACGCTCACTCATTCGGGGAACAATTGCAATCAATATATATATTTACGCTCAGTGTGTCATTTTGATCGCTGTTGAGAAGTTAGTTTATGTTGGAGATCTTTCATCCTCTCTCTCTCTGTTTAGATGGGATAGTTCAGAGCTGACAGTCATTCATGTTGTTCTAGAATGGATGTTTTGGCGGTTGTTGTTCTTCGCGTTCAATGATACTGAATTCCTAGCTGCAGACTAGTAATTAATATCAAAGACTTGTTCTTATTCTGTGCGGTATCGATAGTCTAAGAGTTTAACCATGTGTATGGTTAAAAGATTCA
>NW_025752168.1:0-13267 GCF_021184085.1 Oncorhynchus gorbuscha | reverse complement strand
CCGGTTCCGGTTGGAGCGAGTGGTCGCATCTGCACGTCGCTCCAACGGGTAGTATAACTTTTTCATTATATTTCATTATATCACAACGGTTTGATTTGTCTTATCTTAGCAATTTCTTCTCAGCTAGCTACATAGCCGTCTTTGTATCAAAGATAATTGCGTAATTATCGTATTTCGCCGTCCTAACGTAGTCTTCACTAGCCAGCTAGCTAACGTCCACTGATTAGCTGCACTGGAGAAACTGTTACACTCAACTGAACGACTTGATTAGTTTAGTGTTAGCTAGCTACATAGCTGTCTTTGCTGTCTTCGTATCATCGTATCATCGTATCCAAGATAATTGTGTTGTTTAGGTTTAGAGTGTGTAGTCTTAGAGTGATTATCTTAATTTACCGAGGTTAGCTAGCCAGCTATTTGTCGTCCTTAACGTAGGTGACTCTGCTAGCTAGCCAACAGCTAGCCAACGCTAGCCAACGTCTTCTGTATAGAACTCAACTACCCGGTCGCATTCACAGGTTGTATCACATTTTCACTTCATTTTCATTACAGTACAACGGTTTGATTTGTTTGATCGTAGCTAGCTACTTAGCTAGCTACATAGCCGTCTTTGTATCAAAGATAATTGTGTAGTCTAGAGCGATTTTCTAGGTTCGCTAGCCATCTATTGTCGTTCTTTTAACGCAACGTAACGTAAACAACACTGCTAGCTAGCCTGCTAGCCCCCGAATAGCAACACTGCAGAAACTATTACACTCAACGGAACGACTTGATTAGTGTAGTGTCAACAACGCAGCCACTGCCAGCTAGCCTACTTCAGCAGTACTGTATCATTTTAATCATTTTAGTCAATAAGATTCTTGCTACGTAGCTTAACTTTCTGAACATTCGAGACGTGTAGTCCACTTGTCATTCCAATCTCCTTTGCATTAGCGTAGCCTCTTCTGTAGCCTGTCAACTATGTGTCGGTTTATCCCTGTTCTCTCCTCTCTGCACAGACCATACAAACGCTCCTCACCGCGTGGCCGCGGCCACCCTACTCTGGTGGTCCCAGCGCGCACGACCCACGTGGAGTTCCAGGTCTCCGGTAGCCTCTGGAACTGCCAATCTGCGGTCAACAAGGCAGAGTTCATCTCAGCCCATGCCTCCCTCCAGTCCCTCGACTTCTTGGCCCTGACGGAAACATGGATCACCACAGACAACACTGCTACTCCTACTGCTCTCTCTTCGTCCGCCCACGTGTTCTCGCACACCCCGAGAGCGTCTGGTCAGCGGGGTGGTGGCACCGGGATCCTCATCTCTCCCAAGTGGTCATTCTCTCTTTCTCCCCTTACCCATCTGTCTATCGCCTCCTTTGAATTCCATGCTGTCACAGTTACTAGCCCTTTCAAGCTTAACATCCTTATCATTTATCGCCCTCCAGGTTCCCTCGGAGAGTTCATCAATGAGCTTGATGCCTTGATAAGCTCCTTTCCTGAGGACGGCTCACCTCTCACAGTTCTGGGCGACTTTAACCTCCCCACGTCTACCTTTGACTCTTTCCTCTCTGCCTCCTTCTTTCCACTCCTCTCCTCTTTTGACCTCACCCTCTCACCTTCCCCCCTACTCACAAGGCAGGCAATACGCTCGACCTCATCTTTACTAGATGCTGTTCTTCCACTAACCTCATTGCAACTCCCCTCCAAGTCTCCGACCACTGCCTTGTATCCTTTTCCCTCTCGCTCTCATCCAACACCTCCCACACTGCCCCTACTCGGATGGTATCGCGCCGTCCCAACCTTCGCTCTCTCTCCCCCGCTACTCTCTCCTCTTCCATCCTATCATCTCTTCCCTCCGCTCAAACCTTCTCCCACCTATCTCCTGATTCCCTGCCTCCTCAACCCTCCTCTCTCCCTCTCTGCATCCCTTGACTCTCTATGTCCCCTATCCTCCAGGCCGGCTCGGTCCTCCCCTCCCGCTCCGTGGCTCGATGACTCATTGCGAGCTCACAGAACAGGGCTCCGGGCAGCCGAGCGGAAATGGAGGAAAACTTCGCCTCTGCGGACCTGGCATCCTTTCTCACTCCCTCCTCTCTACATTTTCCTCCTGTCTCTGCTGCTAAAGCCACTTTCTACCACGCTAAATTCCAAGCTGCTGCCTCAACCCTAGGAAGCTCTTTGCCACCTTCTCCTCCCTCCTGAATCCTCCCGCCCCCTCCCCCCCCTCCTCCCTCTCTGCAGATGACTGTCAACCATTTTGAAAAGAAGGTCGAGGACATCCGATCCTCGTTTGCTAAGTCAAACGACACTGCTGGTTCTGCTCACACTGCCCTACCCTGTGCTCTGACCTCTTCTCCCTCTCTCCAGATGAAATCTCAAGGCCTTGTGACGGCCGGCCGCCCAACAACCTGCCCGCTGACCCTATCCCCTCCTCTCTTCTCCAGACCATTTCCGGAGACCTTCTCCCACCTCACCTCGCTCATCAACTCATCCCTGACCGTTGGCTACGCCCCTTCCGTCTTCAAGAGAGCGAGAGTTGCACCCCTTCTGGAAAAACCTACACTCGATCCCTCCGATGTCAACAATTACAGACCAGTATCCCTTCTTTCTTTTCTCCAAAACTTTGAACGTGCTGTCCTTGGCCCAGCTCTCCCGCTATCTCTCTCTGAATGACCCCTTCTTGATCCAAATCAGTCAGGTTTCAAGACTAGTCATTCAACTGGAGACTGCTCTCCTCTGTATCACGGAGGCGCCCGCACTGCTAAAGCCAACTCTCTCTCCTCTGCTCTCATCCTTCTAGATCTATCGGCTGCCTTCGATACTGGCATGAACCATCAGATCCTCCTCCACCCTCTCCGAGTTGGGCATCTCCTCGCGCGGCCACGCTTAGTTGCGCCCTACCTGACAGGTCGCTCCCACCAGGTGGCGTGGCGAGAATCTGTCTCCTCACCACGCGCTCCTCACCACTGGTGTCCCCAGGCTCTGTTCTTGGCCCTCTCCTATTCTCGCTATACACCAAGTCACTTGGCTCTGTCATAACCTCACATGGTCTCTCTTATCATTGCTATGCAGATCACACACAATTAATCTTCTCCTTTCCCCCTTCTGATGACCAGGTGGCCCCGAATCGCATCTCTGCATGTCTGGCAGACATATCAGTGTGGATGACGGATCACCACCTCAAGCTGAACTCTCGGCAAGACGGAGCTGCTCTTCCTCCCGGGAAGGACTGCCGTTCCATGATCACCATATCCGCGGTTGACAACTCCCATTGTGTCCTCCCTCCCCAGAAGCGCTCAAGAACCTTGGCGTGATCCTGGACAACACCTTAATGGATATAACTAACATCAGCGGTGGCCACGTTCCCTGTAGGTTCATGCTCTACAACATCCGCAGAGTACGACCCTGCCTCACACAGGAAGCGGCGCAGGTCCTAATCCAGGCACTTGTCATCTCCCGTCTGGATTACTGCAACTCGCTGTTGGCTGGGCTCCCTGCCTGTGCCATTAAACCCCTTCAACTCATCCAGAACGCCGCAGCCCGTCTGGTGTTCAACCTTCCCAAGTTCTCTCACGTCACCCCGCTCCTCCGTTCTCTCCACTGGCTTCCAGTTGAAGCTCGCATCCGCTACAAGACCATGGTGCTTGCCTACGGAGCTGTGAGGGGAACGGCACCTCAGTACCTCCAGGCTCTGATCAGGCCCTACACCCAAACAAGGGCACTGCGTTCATCCACCTCTGGCCTGCTCGCCTCCCTACCACTGAGGAAGTACAGCTCCCGCTCAGCCCAGTCAAAACTGTTCGCTGCCCTGGCCCCCCAATGGTGGAACAAACTCCCTCACGACGCCAGGACAGCGGAGTCAATCACCACCTTCCGGAGACACCTGAAACCCCACCTCTTTAAGGAATACCTAGGATAGGTTAAGTAATCCCTCACCCCTAAGTTTTAGATGTACTTGTTTGTGTTAATTGACTGTCCCCTGGATGTCATAAGAGTGAATACACCAATTTGTAAGTCGCTCTGGATAGAAGCGTCTGCTAAATGACTTAAATGTAAATGTAAATGTACAGTTTAGATACAAAAGTATATTCTATGTTGATAGAGCACCCTTTTATAAAACCAGTTTGATCTTCTCTTTTAAACTGGTCTATGGTAAAGAAGTAAAAGTGCACTAGGAACTGTGCACTAAGCTAATATACGTAGAACAGCGCCATATCCTGACAGTCAAAGTTACAGTCTGTTACATGATCATCGTGTTGGGTCACCTGATATTCCCTTAGCTTCTGTAGCCAGAGACAAAATTGAGCAAAGATTCCACTAAATCAAACCACTAAGGAAATATTCCCTTTGTTTCTCGGGAGAATCCACTAATTCCCATTCAAATTCCCTTTACTCGTGGATTCACATGAAATGTGTTTTTGCTATAATGTTGTCATGCTCTCCATCATCAAGCCCCTCTTTTGGACTCCAGACTAAATGTGACTCCTCTCCCAGGACTTAACTACTACTATTGGATATATATACCGCAATGGCAGGACACATGATACACAGGACACAAGTCCAGTACTGCAAGCCCAAGCAGAGGCGACCAACCTGACCAATGATGGTGTACTATACTACACTCCCTCCCCTACCCACTTGCTTCTGACAGACTGATTGGCCAATGCTGGAACAACCTATTTTCCTTAAATGTTTGGGACATTGTCAGGCAACGCAAAGTTCTTGGGACATCTTCCTGTAAAATGTGTTTATACTGTAACATTTTAACATTTTATTTGATGAAATTGTTGTAAATAGAGTACTTATACAGCATGTTTATGTGATGTTTCAATATTGATTAGAGGGGTAATAAAATATACTGCCTACAATCTTGCAGTTTATGAAAATCTTTTTGGGCTCTACTGTATTGGGATTGTTTTGCGGTAGCTAATGAGTGTTCTTTAGCCCATGGGTAAACAGAAGTAAACTTTCAGAAGCAGAGAAGGTTTTCCTTTCAGGGGGCGGCAGCGTAGCCTAGTGTTGGACTAGTAACCGAAAGGTTGCGAGTTCAAACCCCCGAGCTGACAAGGTACAAATCTGTCGTTCTGCCCCCTGAACAGGCAGTTAACCCACTGTTCCCAGGCCGTCATTGAAAATAAGAACGTGTTCTTAACTGACTTGCCTGGTTAAATAAAGGTTAAATAAATAAAAAAAGATGTCCAGGCAGACTTGTCCCCTCTTTCACTCTGAGAACAAAGGCAGTCCTATCCAGGCTCCAGCCCTGATTGGTTTTGACTCAGCAGAATCGTGAGCATTTGCGAAATCTGAGACCGCTGTAAAAGTCATGTTAGACCACCAGAATACAAGGCAGGAGTCAGTTTAGCTGTTTTTTTTTAAAAATCAACACAAAGATATGAATACAATTCAGAAAAAAATCAAAATGCTATATGAATCATTGCAGTATTATCACAGTTTGTACCACTCAAGTGAAAGGTTGAAAGGTTAAATCACAGATTGAATGCAATATTCCTCAGTTCATCCTTAGATCATAGCTAGATTTGCCTGATGCAATATGCGTTTTTATCTCTGCCTCTGCTCAACAGATTTCAAACACAAAGTAATGTAGGGTTTATGCCAGCTGGTAGCACTGTTTGTGACAGCTTGTAGCACTGCAGATGAACAGGTATATTCGTTATCTATGTAATAACTATTGAAGACAGTCAAATATCACATGCCTATATTCAGAAGTTAGAATGAGGGTATGTGAAGCCTTTACATTGAGTTTACGCTGTCTGTACTATCACACAAGAACATATGAGTACCATGCTTTTAGAGGCCTGTTTCACACTGTCAAACAATTGCAGAGGCTGTCAGAGTCAAGGGCATATTAACACAGTCCAGAAAGAATACAGTTTTACAGAGGAGAAGCATGAGTCTGAGAAATGGTGTGCTGTGCAATTATCTTCTTCACAGTCCATGGGGTAACAATACTGGCTTAATCAAATGTACAATGCCCATGAGTTCTGGGCTATGAATAGTGAACTTCTAGCAGCACGATTAAATGTCTATTGTGGTTATTGAGGAAGGTAACTTTGTTAGGCATGTTTTGAATAGATTTTCAGTTTGTGTGTGTGTGTTCCGCGGCGCAATAATGCAAATAAAATATTGCCATACATTTCTAATGTGAATGCAATTTTTATGTAAAATAATGCCCTGTGCCTTGAAGGGTATTTATTGACAAGCCAGACAGCCAATCTCTGCTTCATTATGTATACTGGCCAATCACCTCACAAATATTTCGATTTTTATTGTCACATACGCTGGATAATGTGTTGTTTTACAGCATCATCGATAGTAGTATGTTGCCCCTGGGGCAAGTGCCTTGCTAAAATAAATCTGAAATAAAACAAACACCCTTCCCTTTCGTGAACTAACACTCGCACTTTACTTTTCCTACTAGCACTGACTGTTAGCTAGCTAATTTATTGAGGAAAAATGTACTTACTATGACTTAGCCTTGTGAACAGGAAAATCAGTGGCAGAACTTAAGCTTGTGTCTGAGGTCGTAAGGTCACATAAGCTGAGGTTGTAAGCTGCTGTTTTGCTGTAATCAGCTAATTTTCGGCATTGGATTTCCATTGGGGGGGGCTTGTGTTTTTTTCTAGGAGGTGCCGACAGCCTACTGTACTGAGATGAAACATTAAATGTATATAACGAGCGGGAATGGAAATCCCATTGTTATAGAGCCTTTTAAGCCCGCAGTAAATGCACAGCATGGTCACGTTCCATGCGTTGATATGGCCTACTGGCAATCCAGAAGCCTCCCAACAAAGGCCCGTAGCCATTCTTCTCAAATAGCATAGAGTAAAAGAAATACACCAGTTGGTCCCTTATGGCAGAGGATATCCCTGCCCATGCCTGTGCTGTGGACATCCTCACCCTATTAAGTTTTGCTGTTGAGTATTACATGAACAGAATTCCAGAAAACATTTCTCCAGCGAATTTCCAGAGCCAGCCCGGATTCCACCATAATTGCAACATGTTTTATTACTGCTGTAAATCCAGCTAGCAGGATCCTACATTGAACAATTGTCAAAGATAAAGATGAATCATCATTCAGCAGATTTACCCTCATCAATCTAGACAGCACCAAGCATATGGTCAGTCCAGAATGTGAGAATCCCAGAACATATGCATAAGAGTACCAAGCACCAGTACCAGTGTAGAACAGCACCAAGCATGTCACTACAGAACATATATAACAGTACCTACAGCATTTGTACAGAGTGTTAGCAATCTAGTTCATGTGTTTCATGTTTCCACTTCCTCAGGTGTTGAACCCAACTCATTAGCCTGCGATATTAAGTCGTCCACATCAAGATGTATGTAATAAATGTCTATTGAAACCATTTTTGTTATCAAGAAAGAGTCCTATTTTGACAGTAAAATATAGCTACTCTAGTCTAATTGTCAACCCAAAATGTATTCGTTTGGACAAAATATGTTCAGTCATGTGTTCCTGCTTGGACGTGTTAGAGGAAACAACTTTTTTCCTTGAATACCACAGTGGTCTATTTATTACACTTCGTAATAAAGCACTATGAATGACTTTATGATGATTACTCATGGGCTGGTGCCACCGACTGTAGATGTTAGTGGCAGCAGTGACACCAGGGAAAAGGTTAGTCTGGAGCCCTGTAGTAGTAATTAACACTTACAGTAGGCAAGGTGTTGATTCGGGGAACACATGACAGGCACTCATTTGCAATATAGCCTAACTGTTAGTTTGGCTTTCCTAATTTATAAGGCTTAAGCAGACAGGCAGGTAGACAGAACAAGAAGAAGCACAGTGACAGCACAGAAGATGTTGAGACAGATATACAGCACACAGGTAGGCAAACCAAATGGCTAGAGCAGAGACACAGCTATAGTGGTGAGTTGTGTCGTGATGTTGGTATTATTGTGGCGACTGCTATTCATCAAATAATTGTCTATGTTTATAATTACATGATTAAATGAATCAGGTAACCATTGAGTCAGTAACCTGGGGCACCATGGAAAAGTTGGTTTAATGAGTTAACGTTTCCCAAATTAACTCAAAGAATATCAAGAGTATCGATTTCCTAGCAGTCACTAATTAATTAATCTCATTCTGAAAGTCGCATAATTGTAAATCTGCACAAACCCGGGCTCACTAAATCATTGTTACCACACCAATTGAGTTGATTATTTGTTACTAACAAGCTAAATGATAATATAAGAATATAAGATACACATGCAAACAGTCTAGGTTATCGGTTAGATCTTCATATAATGGCAGCAGGTCCCTAGCGGACCACAATGTGGCAGCGTTACACAAAACAGGAATTTAAAAGAGGGAGTGCAGAGATAAAACAGAGTTTATTTAAATCCAAACAGGGAATAACAAAATCCTCTAGTCTGTAGAGGGAATAACTAGAGAAGCGGCCACAGACTGCAGGTCGCTTCGGGTAGGCGCAGGCCGTAGTTGATAGAGCCACCTGCTCACACGCAGCATCTGATGAAGGCAAAAAACACGACAGGACAGGGCGAAACACAATCACAGCATGGTGAATACAAAACAAGGAACCGACGGGACAGGAACGGATCACAAAGGAATAAATAGGGACTCTAATCAGGGAAAGGATCGGGAACAGGTGTGGGAAGACTAAATGATGATTAGGGGAATAGGAACAGCTGGGAGCAGGAACGGAACGATAGAGAGAAGAGAGAGCGAGAGAGTGAGAGAGGGAGGGGAGAGAGGGATAGAAGGAGGGAAAGAACCAAATAAGACCAGCAGAGGGAAACGAATAGCATGGGGAGCACAGGGACAAGACATGATAATAAATGACAAACATGACAGTACCCCCCACTCACCGAGCGCCTCCTGGCGCACTCGAGGAAGGAATCCTGGCGGCAACGGAGGAAATCATCGATGAGTGAACGGTCCAGCACGTCCCGAGACGGAACCCAACTCCTCTCCTCAGGACCGTAACCCTCCCAATCCACTAGGTATTGGTGACCCCGTCCCGAGAACGCATGTCCATGATCTTATGTACCTTGTAAATAGGTGCGCTCTCGACAAGGACGGGAGGGGAGGGAAGACGAACGGGGTGCGAAGAAAGGGCTTAACACAGGAGACATGGAAGACAGGATGGACGCGACGAAGATGTCGCGGAAGAAGCAGTCGCACAGCGTGGGATTGACGACCTGGGAGACACGGAACGGACCAATGAACCGCGGAGTCAACTTACGAGAAGCTGTCGTAAGAGGAAGGTTGCGAGTGGAAAGCCACACTCTCTGGCCGCAACAATACCTTGGACTCTTAATCCTGCGTTTATTGGCGGCTCTCACCGTCTGTGCCCTGTAACGGCAAAGTGCAGACCTCACCCTCCTCCAGGTGCGCTCACAACGTTGGACAAACGCTTGAGCGGAGGGAACGCTGGACTCGGCAAGCTGGGATGAGAACAGAGGAGGCTGGTAACCCAGACTACTCTGAAACGGAGATAACCCGGTAGCAGACGAAGGAAGCGAATTGTGAGCGTATTCTGCCCAGGGAGCTGTTCTGCCCAAGACGCAGGGTTTCTGAAAGAAAGGCTGCGTAGTATGCGACCAATCGTCTGATTGGCCCTCTCTGCTTGACCGTTAGACTGGGGATGAAACCCGGAAGAGAGACTGACGGACGCACCAATCAAGCGACAGAACTCCCTCCAAAACTGTGGCGTGAATTGCGGGCCTCTGTCTGAAACGGCGTCTAACGGGAGGCCATGAATTCTGAATACATTCTCAATAATGATTTGTGCCGTCTCCTTAGCGGAAGGAAGTTTAGCGAGGGGAATGAAATGTGCCGCCTTAGAGAACCTATCGACAACCGTCAGAATCACAGTCTTCCCCGCAGACAAAGGCAGACCGGTAATGAAGTCTAAGGCAATGTGAGACCATGGTCGAGAAGGAATGGGGAGCGGTCTGAGACGACCGGCAGGAGGAGAGTTACCCGACTTAGTCTGCGCGCAGTCCGAACAAGCAGCCACGAAGCGGCGCGTGTCACGCTCCTGAGTCGGCCACCAAAAGCGCTGGCGAATAGACGCAAGAGTGCCTCGAACACCGGGATGACCAGCTAACTTGGCAGAGTGAGCCCACTGAAGAACAGCCAGGCAGTGGAAACAGGAACGAAAAGGAGGTTACTAGGACAAGCGCGCGGCGACGCAGTGTGCGTGAGTGCTTGCTTAACCTGTCTTTCAATTCCCCAGACTGTTAACCCGACAACACGCCCATAAGGAAGAATCCCCTCGGGATCAGTAGAAGCCACAGAAGAACTAAACAGACGGGATAAGGCATCAGGCTTGGTGTTCTTGCTACCCGGACGGTAAGAAATCACAAACTCGAAACGAGCGAAAAACAACGCCCAACGAGCTTGACGGGCATTAAGTCGTTTGGCAGAACGGATGTACTCAAGGTTCTTATGGTCTGTCCAAACGACAAAAGGAACGGTCGCCCCCTCCAACCACTGTCGCCATTCGCCTAGGGCTAAGCGGATGGCGAGCAGTTCACGGTTACCCACATCATAGTTGCGCTCAGATGGCGACAGGCGATGAGAAAAATAAGCGCAAGGATGAACCTTATCGTCAGACTGGAAGCGCTGGGATAGAATGGCTCCCACGCCTACCTCTGAAGCGTCAACCTCGACAATGAATTGTCTAGTGACGTCAGGAGTAACGAGGATAGGAGCGGACGTAAAACGTTCTTTTAGAAGATCAAAAGCTCCCTGGGCGGAACCGGACCACTTAAAACACGTCTTGACAGAAGTAAGAGCTGTGAGAGGGGCAGCAACTTGACCGAAATTACGAATGAAACGCCGATAGAAATTAGCGAAACCTAAAAGCGCTGCAACTCGACACGTGACCTTGGAACGGGCCAATCACTGACAGCTTGGACCTTAGCGGAATCCATCTGAATGCCTTCAGCGGAAATAACGGAACCGAGAAAAGTAACGGAGGAGACATGAAAGAGCACTTCTCAGCCTTTACGTAGAGACAATTCTCTAAAAGGCGCTGTAGAACACGTCGAACGTGCTGAACATGAATCTCGAGTGACGGAGAAAAAATCAGGATATCGTCAAGATAGACAAAAACAAAAATGTTCAGCATGTCTCTCAGAACATCATTAACTAATGCCTGAAAAACAGCTGGCGCATTGGCGAGACCGAACGGCAGAACCCGGTACTCAAAATGCCCTAACGGAGTGTTAAACGCCGTTTTCCACTCGTCCCCCTCTCTGATGCGCACGAGATGGTAAGCGTTACGAAGGTCCAACTTAGTAAAGCACCTGGCTCCCTGCAGAATCTCGAAGGCTGATGACATAAGGGGAAGCGGATAACGATTCTTAACCGTTATGTCATTCAGCCCTCGATAATCCACGCAGGGGCGCAGAGTACCGTCCTTCTTCTTAACAAAAAAGAACCCCGCCCGGCCGGAGAAGAAGAAGGCACTATGGTACCGGCGTCAAGAGACACAGACAAATAATCCTCGAGAGCCTTACGTTCGGGAGCCGACAGAGAGTATAGTCTACCTCGAGGAGGAGTGGTCCCCGGAAGGAGATCAATACTACAATCATACGACCGGTGAGGAGGAAGGGAGTTGGCTCGGGACCGACTGAAGACCGTGCGCAGATCATGATATTCCTCCGGCACTCCTGTCAAATCGCCAGGTTCCTCCTGAGAAGTAGGGACAGAAGAAACGGGAGGGATGGCAGACATTAAACACTTCACATGACAAGAAACGTTCCAGGATAGGATAGAATTACTAGACCAATTAATAGAAGGATTATGACATACTAGCCAGGGATGACCCAAAACAACAGGTGTAAACGGTGAACGGAAAATCAAAAAAGAAATAGTCTCACTGTGGTTACCAGATACTGTGAGGGTTAAAGGTAGTGTCTCAAATCTGATACTGGGAAGATGACTACCATCTAAGGCGAACATGGGCGTAGGCTTATCTAACTCTCTGAAAGGAATGTCATGTTTCCGAACCCATGCTTCGTCCATGAAACAACCCTCAGCCCCAGAGTCTATCAAGGCACTACATGTAGCACCCGAACCGGTCCAGCGTAGGTGGACCGACAAAGTAGTACAGGACCTTGATGGAGAGACTTGAGTAGTTGCGCTCACCTGTAGCCCTCCGCTTACAGATGAGCTCTGGCTTTTACTGGACATGAATTAACAAAATGTCCAGCAACTCCGCAATAGAGGCACAGGCGGTTGGTGATCCTCCGTTCCCTCTCCTTATTCGAGATGCGAATCCCTCCCAGCTGCATGGGCTCAGTCTCAAAGCCAGAGGAGGGAGATGGTTGCGATGCGGAGCAGGAAACACCGTTGATGCGAGCTCTCTTCCACGAGCCCGGTGACGAAGATCTACCCGTCGTTCTATGCGGATGGCGAGAGCAATCAAAGAGTCCACATCTGAAGGAACCTCCCGGGAGAGAATCTCATCCTTAACCACTGCGTGGAGTCCCTCCAGAAAACGAGCGAGCAGCGCCGGCTCGTTCCACTCACTAGAGGCAGCAAGAGTGCGAAACTCAATGGAATAATCCGTTATGGACCGTTCACCTTGGCATAAGGAAGCCAGGGCCCTAGAAGCCTCCCCACCAAAAACTGAACGGTCAAAAACCCGAATCATCTCCTCTTTAAAGTTCTGGAATTTGTTAGAGCAATCAGCCCTTGCCTCCCAGATAGCTGTGCCCCATTCTCGAGCCCGGCCAGTAAGGAGTGAAATGACGTAAGCAACCCGAGCTCTCTCTCTAGAGTATGTGTTGGGTTGGAGAGAGAACACAATCTCACACTGCGTGAAAGGAGCGGCACTCAGTGGGCTGCCCGGAGTAGCAAGGTGGGTTATTAACCCTAGGTTCTGGAGGCTCGGCAGGCCAGGAAGTAACAGGTGGCACGAGACGTAGACTCTGGAACTGTCCAGAGAGGTCGGAAACCTGAGCGGCCAGGTTCTCCACGGCATGGCGAGCAGCAGACAATTCCTGCTCGTGTCTGCCGAGCATGGCTCCTTGGATCTCGACGGCAGTGTAACGAGCGTCTGAAGTCGCTGGGTCCATTCCTTGGTCGGTTCCTTCTGTCATGCAGGTGAAAGAGGACCCAAAAGCGACTTAACAGAAACAGAGTTTATTTAAATCCAAACAGGGAATAACAAAAATCCTCTAGTCTGTAGAGGGGAATAACTAGAGAAGCGGCCACAGACTGCAGGTCGCCGGGTAGGCGCAGGCCGTAGTTGATAGAGCCACCTGCTCAC
>NW_025752167.1:0-10000 GCF_021184085.1 Oncorhynchus gorbuscha | reverse complement strand
ACATCATCTCTGCTCTTTAATGACACCTGACATAGTGCTAGCTACATCATCTCTACTCTTTAATGACACCTGACATAGTGATAGCTACATCATCTCTACTCTTTAATGACACCTGACATAGTGATAGCTACATCATCTCTGCTCTTTAATGACACCTGACATAGTGCTAGCTACATCATCTCTACTCTTTAATGACACCTGACATAGTGATAGCTACATCATCTCTACTCTTTAATGACACCTGACATAGTGATAGCTACATCATCTCTACTCTTTAATGACACCTGACATAGTGCTAGCTACATCATCTCTGCTCTTTAATGACACCTGACATAGTGATAGCTACATCATCTCTACTCTTTAATGACACCTGACATAGTGATAGCTACATCATCTCTACTCTTTAATGACACCTGACATAGTGATAGCTACATCATCTCTACTCTTTAATAATAACGCATATCTACATTTGATCCTTTTAAATGTTTTCATCAAGACTTGAGCCGTCCCAATTCATACCCATAAATCTCTCAATTTGAAGAAATAAGGCCACTCCCCCCCCTTTTGCCTTCAAAAGAAATGAGTGAAGATTAGAAAGAGAAGTTACTCTGACATACCAGCCTCTTATGAGCTCGTCATATTGAATGTTTTAGAACAGTCTGCCCCTTTCAATCTTTCCCAGGTTAAGCCAGTCTCTTTGAAGTGGAGCGATAGTAGTAGTAGTAATAATGTGTGTGTGTGTGTGTGTGTGTGTGTGTGTGTGTGTGTGTGTGTGTGTGTGTGTGTGTGTGTGTGTGTGTGTGTGTGTGTGTGTGTGTGTGTGTGTGTGTGTGTGTGTGTGTGTGTGTGTGTGTGTGTGTGTGTGTGTCTGTATCTATCTACTTATGTCTCCTTCTCTTCTCTTCTGTTCTTCAGTCTAATTAAAAAGAACCCGTCTTGAATCTTATCAGAGAACACATCTCCGATCAGGAAATCACATTACTTTTTTACAAGTGTGTCGAGTGTATGTGCTTGTGTGCGATACCAACGCCAAACTGAACTTCAGCATGCCAAGTGAGGAGAATTACAACCATCGCCTCCACCCCACACACACACACACACACACACACACACACACACACACACACACACACACACACACACACACACACACACACACACACACACACACACACACACACACACACACACACACACACACACACCCCGGAGTGAGGGGAGAACCTACGTAGTGTTACCATGAGCGATAACGAGGAGGCTTAAGGATCTCTGACATCTAATCACTGCCTGCATTTCAAAGGGAAGAGCTACCAATTAAAATAGATGGAGCTCAATAAGGACTTACGACCTGGCCTCGACTAGCTGTGGAGAGATGGAGAGATGGAGCTCAATAAGGACTCACACCTGGCCTCGACTAGCTGTGGAGAGATGGAGATAAGGACTCACCTGGCCTCGACTAGCTGTGGAGATGGAGGGAGAGATGGAGCTCAATAAGGACTCACGACCTGGCCTCGACTAGGGAGAGATGGAGCTCAAGGACTCACGACCTGGCCTCGACTAGCTGTGGAGAGATGGAGGGATGGAGCTCAATAAGGACTCACGACCTGGCCTCGACTAGCTGTGGAGAGATGGAGGGAGGGAGAGATGGAATAAGGACTCACGACCTGGCCTCGACTAGCTGTGGAGAGATGGAGGATGGAGGAGAGATGGAGCTCAATAAGGACTCACGACCTGGCCTCGACTAGCTGTGGAGAGATGGAGGGAGAGAGGGAGAGATATAGATAGAAATAGAGCTAGACAGAGAGACAGAGGAGAGAGTGAGAGTGAAAGAACCATCTAGCATCCCGACTTCAAAACCAATCGCCATGTCTCAGTACCGAACAGGGAGTGGGAGAGAAAGGGGGAGAGAAATAGTAAAAGAGTGAGACAGAGAGAAAAAAAGAGGAAGAGTGAGAGAGGAAGAAAGAGGCAGAGAGAAAGAGGCAGAGAGAGAGAGAGGCAGAGAGAGAGAGAGGCAGAGAGAGAAAGAGAGAGAAAGAGGCAGAGGCAGAGAGAGAAAGAGAGAAAGGGGGAGAGAGATAGAGAGAGATAGTAAAAGAGTGAGACAGAGAGAGAAAGAGGCAGAGAGAGAGAGGCAGAGAGAGAGGCAGAGAGAGAGAGGCAGAGAGAGAAAGAGGCAGAGAGAGAGCAGAGAGAGAGGCAGAGAGAGAGGCAGAGAGAGAAAGGGGGAGAGAGATAGAGAGAGATAGAAGAGAGAGAGGCAGAGAGAAAGAGAGGCAGAGTGAGAGCAGAGAGAGAAAGAGGCAGAGAGAGAAAGAGAGAGAAGAGAGAAAAAGAGGAAGAGATAGTAAAAAGAGAGACAGAGAGAGAAAGAGGCAGAGAGGAGAGAGAGGCAGAGAGAGAAAGAGGCAGAGAGAGAGAGAGGCAGAGAGAAAGGGGGAGAGAGAAAAAGGACAGAGAGAAAAAAAGAGGAAGAGGAGAGAAGAGAAAGAGGCAGAGAGAGAAAAGAGTCAGAGACAGAGAGAAAAGAGGAAGAGTGAGAGAGGAAGAGAAAGAGGCAGAGAGAAAAAGAAGAGACAGAGAGAAAAAAGAGGAAGAGTGAGAGAGGAAGAGAGAAGAGGAAGAAAGAGGAAGAGAAAGAGGCAGAGAGAGAAAGAGAGAGAGGCTTGATGAATACACACGTGAGGTCCCTGCTGAGGTGACTTACAGGTTTATGGATAATAATAGGAACGGAGTGATGGAGCAGACTGATGGAGCAGACTGATGGAGCAGAAGGACAGAGGAGCAGATTGCAGAGAGAAGGAGCAGAGGACTTGCTGGAGGGTAGAGAGCCTCACAAACGTTTGATGGGATGGTTTGTGAGTCTCTAGTGAGACTGTGGGAAGAGTAATACCCTGGATAAGAGGGCTGTGATTATAGTGTGTGAGTGTAAGCGCATGTGATGCACATCATATGGAGTGTTCAAGTTGTCTGAACATGACAGTGGGAAGCACATCAATGACAAAGCTCCACGGGACACCGTTTACTCCGTGTATTTATTTGATAGGCTGCAGCCCATCTACGTACATTACCATTCCATAAGACAACAGTCCTGTATGGATCCCAGAAGTAATGACGACCCAAGAGCTCATTTAACATCATTACAAAAAAAGGGCACATATGGCCGTTATCTAATGACTACTAATTATCTCAATGTCTGGCATCCCAAATGGCACCCTATTCCCTATGTAGTTAACTACTTCTGAAAAGTAGTGCACTAAAACAGGGAATAGGATGCCATTTGGGATGCCAGACAATCCATTTTCATTTGCTCGGGAATAATTGAAGCAAAAACAGCCTTACTCCAGCTTCTGCACAGTAGAATTGGTCACAATCATGAATTACAGACATATTGGTGTGTGATGATCAATGCATTGCACGAAACCATGAATCAAAAGTGTAAACTCGTCATGATGAGCCTTCATCTAATTGAATAACAATGATACTCCCACAATGAATTGGAGGTACCATTGAAAATGATCAAATTCAATGGTCTTTCATTTCAGAGAAAAGAAATAAATCTATAAAACAGAAAGCACAGATATAATACACTTTGATTCTCCCTTTCATTCATAGAAAAATACAAACTAGAAACTCCTTCATGTGTGTTTTGAACCAGGCCTCTGGCAGTTGGGTAAAAGGCAGTTTGAGGTGAGGTGTTAATACCATCTGACAAACTGGTAACATATTTCATCCAGTCTGACATCATTAACTAATCAAGATCGATCGTTCCTCCTCCGTGACTTTGGTCGCACCTGCTGTCATCACGCGTGTTTGTTCCAGTGTGTGTGTTCTCCCGACTCATCACTTTCCCTTCCAGAGATCCGACTCGGGCTGGACCCAGTCCCCTCCCATGATGCTTTGCAGGCGAAAGTCTTGGAAATATTCCAAGAGGTGGCTGTGTCGTGAGAGAGAGAGAGAGAGAGAGAGAGAAAAAGTGCAGTCTGTCAGTTTGGTAACACACACAATGTGTGAATTTGAGACACACGCGCACACAGAAACCTGTGAATTTGCATTTAATTTTCTCAGTGTAATAAAACATGGGGCCGACTATTGGAATCTGTCCACTGACAGATAACACATCTAAGCACTGAATACTTATGCAGTGGTGGAGAGGTGACGCACACACACGCACGCACGCACACACACACACACACACACACACACACACACACACACACACACACACACACACACACACACACACACACACACACACACACACACACACACACACACACACACACACACACACACACACACAAACACACACACAGTGGTGGAGAGATGACACACACACACACACACACACACACACACACACACACACACACACACACACACACACACACACACACACACACACACACACACACACACACACACACACACACACACACACACACACACACACACACACACGCAGTGGTGGAGAGGTGTCTCTGTCACACACACACACGGAATAGTTATGCTGCAGAGGAGTAGACTTTATCTCCGTCATCTAAACATATTTTTAAAAGTAGAGTTGGCAGTGTGTGTGTTTGTATAGAGTCGGCAATGCAGTCTTCTCCTGAAAAATGCTCTGTTAGAGTTTCAGCCTTGAACATTGTGTGTCTAAAGAAGGAAGAGACTGTGTTTTGACTAAAGAAAGGCAGACAGACATGAACCCTCCTTTTCTACAGACAGACATGAACAGACAGACATGAACCCTCCTTTTCTACAGACAGACATGAACCCTCCTTTTCTACAGACAGACATGAACCCTCCTTTTCTACAGACCCTCCTTTTCTACAGACAGACATGAACCCTCCTTTTCTACAGACAGACATGAACCCTCCTTTTCTACAGACAGACATGAACCCTCCTTTCTACAGACAGACATGAACCCTCCTTTTCTACAGACAGACATGAACCCTCCTTTCTACAGACAGACATGGACCCTCCTTTTCTACAGACAGACATACAGACAGACAACCCTCCTTTTCTACAGACAGACATGAACCCTCCTTTTCTACAGACAGACCCTCCTTTTTCTATAGACAGACATGAACCCTCCTTTTCTACAGACAGACATGAACCCTCCTTTTCTACAGACAGACACCCTCCTTTTCTACAGACAGACCCTCCTTTTCTAGACAGACAGACATGGAACCCTCCTTTTCTACAGACAGACATGAACCCTCCTTTCTATAGACAGACATCCTTTTCTACAGACAGACATGAACCCTCCTTTTCTACAGACAGACATGAAGGACTGTCCTTCACAGACAGACATGAACCCTCCTTTTCTACAGACAGACATGAACCCTCCTTTTCTACAGACAGACATGACCCTCCTTTTCTACAGACAGACATGAACCCTCCTTTCTATAGACAGACATGAACCCTCCTTTTCTATAGACAGACATGAACCCTCCTTTTCTACAGACAGACATGAACCCTCCTTTTCTGGACCCTCCTTTCTACAGACAGACATGGACCCTCCTTTTCTACAGACAGACATGAACCCTCCTTTTCTACAGACAGACATGAACCCTCCTTTTTCATGGACAGACAGACATGAACCCTCCTTTTCTACAGACAGACATGAACCCTCCTTTCTGAACCCTCCTTTTCTACAGACAGACATGAACCCTCCTTTTTTAGACAGACATGGACCCTCCTTTTCTATAGACAGACATGAACCCTCCTTTTCTGAACCCTCCTTTCTATAGACAGACATGGACCCTCCTTTCTACAGACAGACATGAACCCTCCTTTCTACAGACAGACATGAACCCTCCTTTTCTACAGACAGACATGAACCCTCCTTTTCTACAGACAGACATGAACCCTCCTTTTCTACAGACAGACATGAACCCTCCTTTTCTACAGACAGACATGAACCCTCCTTTTCTACAGACAGACATGAACCCTCCTTTTACAGACAGACATGAACTCCTTTTTTTCTATAGACAGACATGAACCCTCCTTTTCTATAGACAGACATGGACCCTTTTCTATAGACAGTATCTACAGTGACTCGAGTCCTCTGACAAAGACAGACATGTCATTTATATTTATGTACAGTAGTTAGAGAGTCTTCTGACTCAAACTGCGGCTCTGCATCGAAGCGGACGTTGTGGCCCTAAACATATCATTGATCAATGTTGTAGCAACATTTTGCTCATGGCTAACGAGTCATTAGCAACACTTTCACAGTACATTACATTTATTCAACCAAAAAAGGCAAGCCGCCATAATCATCTCACTGATCAGATGGATCAACACTGTAGGCCTCAATACCATTACTGATCAGTATTTAAAGGGTCAACACTGTAGGCCTCAATACCATTACTGATCAGTATTTAAAGGGTCAACACTGTAGGCCTCAATACCATTACTGATCAGTATTTAAAGGGTCAACACTGTAGGCCTCAATACCATTACTGATCAGTATTTAAAGGGTCAACACTGTAGGCCTCAATACCATTACTGATCAGTATTTAAAGGGTCAACACTGTAGGCCTCAATACCATTACTGATCAGTATTTAAAGGGTCAACACTGTAGGCCTCCAATACCATTACTGATCAGTATTTAAAGGGTCAACACTGTAGGCCTCAATACCATTACTGATCAGTATTTAAAGGGTCAACACTGTAGACCTCAATACCATTACTGATCAGTATTTAAAGGGTCAACACTGTAGGCCTCAATACCATTACTGATCAGTATTAAAGGGTCAACACTGTAGGCCTCAATACCATTACTGATCAGTATTTAAGGGTCAACACTGTAGGCCTCAATACCATTACTGATCAGTTTAAGGGTCAACACTGTAGGCCTCAATACCATTACTGATCAGTATTTAAGGGTCAACACTGTAGGCCTCAATACCATTACTGATCCAGTATTTAAAAGGGTCAACACTGTAGGCCTCAATACCATTACTGATCAGTATTTAAAGGGTCAACACTGTAGGCCTCAATACCATTACTGATCAGTATTTAAGGGGTCAACACTGTAGGCCTCAATACCGTACTGATCAGTATTTAAAGGGTCAACACTGTAGGCCTCAATACCATTACTGATCAGTATTTAAAGGTCAACACTGTAGGCCTCAATACCATTACTGATCAGTATTTAAAGGGCCTCAACACTGTAGGCCTCATACCATTACTGATCCAGTATTTAAGGGTCAACACTGTAGGCCTCATACCATTTGATCAGTATTTAAAGGGTCAACACTGTAGGTTGAAGTATGTGGAGTATTCTACAATGTTATTGATCCATCCTCAGTTTTCTCCTATCACAGCCATTGAACTCTGTAACTGTTTTAAAGTCACTATTGGCCTTATGGGGAAATCCTGAGCAGTTTCCTTCCTCTCGGGCAACTGAGTAAAAAAATAAAACATAAATAAAAATACATAATTCCACTTTGACATGATGGGGTATTCTGTGTAGGCCAGTGACAAATTATTTTTGTAATCAAATCAAATGTATTTACATAGCCCTTCGCACATCAGCTGATATCTCAAAGTGCTGTACAGAAACCCAGCCTAAAACCCCCAAACAGCAAGCAATGCAGGTGTAGAAGCACGGCAAGCATTTAATCCATTTTACATTCAGGCTGTAACAACAGCACAATGTGGAAAACGTCGGTCTGTAAATACTTTCTGAAGGCAATAAACAGACTCACAAGTTGGGCTTCTGTCCCTCCACTAAGTCAACCTGGGGGACGGGGTGAGGGACTCGTAGGTACGCCCCGCCCAGGACCAAATGGATAAAGCGTACGAGTTCATCTTGTTCACGTTAGGGGGGAAGTAGCACCAGGGAAGAAGAGCCTCACCCTCCCACCTGTTTCCTGTGATGGTTGCCGTGAACGACAGAGGCAGTTGTTGCTGGAAACAAAAACAAAATATTGGTTTAAGACCAAACTGATGACTGTATCTGTTGGACCCTTAGATTACTGTTAGGGTGAGTGACGAAATACAGGTCTGTGTGAATATAACTAGATGAAATATATTGGGGCAGAACTAAATATTCATAAGATATGAGTGTAATACATTGTACTGTTCCATTGTTCATTCATTCATGCATTAATTCATTAATTAATCCATTCAGTCATTCATCCATCCATCCATCCAATCATTCAATCATTCATCCATCCATTCAGTCATTCATCCAGTCATTAATTAATCCATTCAGTCATTCATCCATTCATCCATTCATCCATTCAGTCATCCATCCATCCATCCATCCATTCAATCATTCGTTCATCCATTCAATCATTCATCCATCCATCCATTCAGTCATCCATCCATCCATCCATTCAATCATTCGTTCATCCATCCATTCAATCATTCGTTCATCCATTCAATCATTCATCCATCCATCCATTCAGTCATCCATCCATCCATCCATTCAATCATTCGTTCATCCATTCAATCATTCATCCATCCATCCATCCATCCATTCAGTCATCCATCCATCCATCCATTCAATCATTCGTTCATCCATTCAATCATTCATCCATCCATCCATTCAGTCATCCATCCATCCATCCATTCAGTCATTCATCCATTCAGTCATTCATCCATTCAGTCATTCATCCATCCATTCCGTCATTCATCCATCCATTAATCCATTCAATCATTCATTCATCCATTCCGTCATTCATCCATCCATTAATCCATTCAATCATTCATTCATACATTCCGTGATTCATCCATCCATTAATCCATTCAATCATTCATTCATCCATTCAATCATTCATCCATCCATTCAGTCATTCGTTCATCCATTCACTCATTCAGTCATTCATCCATCCATTCAGTCATTCATCCATCCATTCACTCATTCATCCATCCATCCAGTCATTCATCCATCCATCCATTCAGTCATTCATCCATTCAGTCATTCATCCATCCATCCAGTCATTCATCCATCCATCCATTCAGTCATTCATCCATTCAGTCATTCATCCATCCATCCATTCAGTCATTCATCCATCCATTCAGTCATTCATCCATCCATCCATTCAGTCATTCATCCATTCAGTCATTCATCCATCCATCCAGTCATTCATCCATCCATCCATTCAGTCATTCATCCATTCAGTCATTCATCCATCCATCCAGTCATTCATCCATCCATCCATTCAGTCATTCATCCATTCAGTCATTCATCCATCCATCCAGTCATTCATCCATCCATCCATTCAGTCATTCATCCATTCAGTCATTCATCCATCCATCCAGTCATTCATCCATCCATCCATTCAGTCATTCATCCATCCATCCATCCAGTCATTCATCCATTCAGTCATTCATCCATCCATCCATTCAGTCATTCATCCATCCATTCATTCATCCATCCATCCAGTCATTCATTCATCCATCCAGGCATTCATCCATCCAGTCCCATCCATTCATAGGGAGGATGTGAGGGTGTTCACGTACCATGAATGCGTGACCTCTTCCAGAGAGCAGTAACACCAAGTGTTGTCCATGTCTGCAACAGAAGAGCAATAATCAGTATAGTGCTACTGGAGAACCATCAATCAGACCATCAACGCCTTTAGAGAACGGCTCTACTTACGGACACACTTCCACCTCTAGATAGTTCACAGTAGTACTGTCCAGAAAGAACGCCTCAACCACTGTAGAGAAAAAATATCAACAGGGTTATATTATACGCATTGAAAACCATCTTGTTGTGTCTATGTGGCCTAAAGTAGGATGACTGAAAAAACATCAACAGGGTTATATTATACGCATTGAAAACCATCTTGTTGTGTCTATGTGGCCTAAAGTAGGATGACTGAAAAAACATCAACAGGGTTATATTATACTCATTGAAAACCATCTTGTTGTGTCTATGTGGCCTAAAGTAGGATGACTGAAAAAACATCAACAGGGTTATATTATACGCATTGAAAACCATCTTGTTGTGTCTATGTGGCCTAAAGTAGGATGACT
>NW_025752166.1:0-13268 GCF_021184085.1 Oncorhynchus gorbuscha | reverse complement strand
CATATCCATAACAATCTATATCTATATCCATATCAATCCGTATCTATATCCGTATCTATATCCATATCCATAACAATACATATCTATCCATGTATATACCTATTTTTGTATTTATTCAATCTCTATTTAACTTTATTTATCTATACGTCTGGCATGTTTTACATCCGACACACATTGAAAGCAGCTTTTCCTACAGGGAAATCAATGATCATGTTCCATAGTGACACTGTTAATCCACCCTGGAAACCTTTTCTCCTATGAGTCCCAAATGGCACCCTATTCCCTATATAGTGCACTACTTTAGACCAGAGCCCTATGGCACCCTATTCCCTATATACAGGGAAATCAGAAAGTATTCAGACCCCTGTCTCTTTTTCCACGTTTTGTTTGGTTACAGCCTTATTCTAAACTGTATTAAATAAACACAAATCCTCATCACTATACACACAATAGTGCATAATGACAAAGCGAAAACAGGTTTTTATAGATTTTTTTGCTAATTTATTTAAATAAATAAAAACATGTAAAAACAGGTTCCCAACAACACCGTGGCCTCCATCATTCTGCAGCATTGAAGGTTCCCAAGAACACAATGGCCTCCATCATTCTGAAATGGAAGAAGTTTGGAACCACCAAGACTCTTCCTAGAGCTGGCCACCCGGCCAAACTGAGCAATCATGGAAGAAAGACCTTGATCAGGGAGTTGACCAAGAACCCCATGGTCACTCTGACAAATTGTAGTTTTTTAAATTTTAAATACTTTTGCAAACATTTCTAAAAAAATAAAAACAAGTTTTTGCTTTGTCATTAGGGGTATTGTGTGGGTTTTTTTTCTGAGGGAAACAATTTAATCAATTTTAGAATCAGGCTGTAACGTAACAAAATGTGGAAAAAGTCTAGGGGTCTGAATACTTTCTGAATGTACTTTATACTTCCAGGCATATTGTTGAACTTTCAAACAAAACTTGCTCTGTGGACATCCTAGAGCAACCGAGATGTGCGTGTTTGTTAGAGAGTCTCTCCTGAATACTTTCCCGAATGCTGCGTATGCACTACTTCCACATGGGGAATCAGGGGGCCATTTTGTAAGTAACTTCATCAACCGTCACCATAGAGATATCCCCAGGGTCTCCCTGGAGACCGTGAGAGACAGGAAATAGATAGGAGCCAAGAGACTGCACATGATGTCAGGGGCCTATTGTGTTGCGTTACACACACACACACACACACACACACACACACACACACACACACACACACACACACACACACACACACACACACACACACACACACACACACACACACACACACACACACACACACACACACAAAATCAAATCAAATGTATTTATATAGCCCTTCTTACATCAGCTGATATCGCAAAGTGCTGTACAGAAACCCCGCCTAAAACCCCAAACAGCAAGCAATGCAGGTGTAGAAGCACGGTGGCTAGGAAAAACTCCCTAGAAAGGCAGGACCCTAGGATGAAACCTAGAGAGTGGCCAGTCCTCTTCTGACTGTGCCAGGTGGAGATTATAACAGAACATGGCAAAGATGTTCAAATGTTCATAGATGACCAGCAGGGTCAAATAATAATAATCACAGTAGTTGTCGAGGGTGCAACAGGTTTACCTCAGGAGTAAATGTCAGTTGGCTTTTCAAAGCCGATCATTAAGAGTATCTCTACCGCTACTGCTGTCTCTAGAGAGTTGAAAACAGCAGCTCTGGGACAGGTAGCACATCCGGTGAACAGGTCAGGGTTCCATAGCCGCAGGCAGAACAGTTGAAACTGGAGCAGCAGCACGGCCAGGTGGACTGGGGACAGCAAGGAGTCATCAGGCCAGGTAGTCCTGAGGCATGATCCTAGGGCTCAGGTCCTCCGAGAGAGAGAGAGAGAATTAGAGAGAGCATACATACATTCACACAGGACACCGGATAGGACAGGAGAAGTACTCCAGATATAACAAACTGACCCTAGCCCCCAGACACATAAACTACTGCAGCATAAATACTGGAGGCTGAGACAGGAGGGGTCAGGAGACACTGTGGCCCCATCCGATGATACCCCCGGACAGGGCCAAACAGGAAGGATATAACCCCACCCACTTTGCCAAAGCACAGCCCCCACACCACTCGCACGATATCTTCAACCACCAACTTACCATCCTGAGACAAGGCCGAGTATAGCCCACAAAGATCCCCCCCACGGCACAACCAAAGGGGGGCGGCGCCAACCCAGACAGGAAGCTCACGTCAGTGACATAACCCACTCAAGTGACGCACCCCTCCTAGGGACGGCATGAAAGAGCACCAGTAAGCCAGTGACTCAGCCCCTGTAATAGGGTTAGAGGCAGAGAATCCCAGTGGAAAGAGAGGGAACCGGCCAGGCAGAGACAGCAAGGGCGGTTCGTTGCTCCAGAGCCTTTCCGTTCACCTTCCCACTCCTGGGCCAGACTACACTCAATAATATGACCCACTGAAGAGATGAGTCTTCAGTAAAGACTTAAAGGTTGAGACCGAGTCTGCGTCTCTCACATGGGTAGGCAGACCGTTCCATAAAAATGGAGCTCTATAGGAGAAAGCCTTGCCTCCAGCTGTTTGCTTAGAAATTCTAGGGACAATAATGAGGCCTGCGTCTTGTGACCGTAGCGTACGTGTAGGTATGTACGGCAGGACCAAATCAGAGAGGTAGGTAGGAGCAAGCCCA
The DNA here is from genome assembly GCF_021184085.1 of Oncorhynchus gorbuscha. Lineage (NCBI taxonomy): Eukaryota > Metazoa > Chordata > Actinopteri > Salmoniformes > Salmonidae > Oncorhynchus > Oncorhynchus gorbuscha. The sequence goes on along the minus strand of NW_025752166.1, from coordinate 10,558 downwards.
TGTAATGCTTTGTAGGTTAGCAGTAAAACCTTGAAATCAGCCCTTGCCTTAACAGGAAGCCAGTGTAGGGAGGCTAGCACTGGAGTAATATGATCACATTTTTTGGTTCTAGTCAGGATTCTAGCAGCCGTATTTAGCACTAACTGAAGTTGATTTAGTGCTTTATCCGGGTAGCCGGAAAGTAGAGCATTGCAGTAATCTTACCTGGAAGTAACAAAAGCATGGATTAATTTTTCTGCATCATTTTTTGGACAGAAAGTTTCTGATTTTTGCAATGTTACGTAGATGGAAAAAAACTGTCCTTGAAACTGTCTTGATATGTTCGTCAAAAGAGAGATCAGTGTCCAGAGTAACACTGAGGTTCTTCACAGTTTTATTTGAGACGACTGTACAACCATTAAGATGAATTGTCAGATTCAACAGTCTCTTTATTTCTTGGGACCTAGAACAAGCATCTCTGTTTTGTCCGAGTTTAATAGTAGAAAGTTTGCAGCCATCCACTTCCTTATGTCTGAAACACATGCTTCTAGCGAGGGCAATTTTGGGGCTTCACCATGTTTCATTGAAATGTACAGCTGTGTGTCATCCGCATAGCAGTGAAAGTTAACATTATGTTTTCGATTTGGGTTTCCAATCTCTCCAAAAGAATGTGGTGATCGATGGTATCAAAAGCAGCACTAAGGTTCAGGACACGAGGACAGATGCAGAGCTCGGTCCGATGCCATTAAAATGTCATTTACCACCTCACAAGTGCCGTCTCAGTGCTAAGTGATGGGGTCTAAAACCAGACTGAAGCATTTCTGTAAACATTGTTTGTCTTCAGGAAGGCAGTGAAGTTGCTGCGCAACAGCCTTCTAAAATTTTGAGAGGAATGGAAGATTCGATATAGGCTGATAGCTTGGTATTTCTGGGTCATGTTTCAGCTTTTCTAAGAGAGGTTTATTACTGCCACTTTTAGTGAGTTTGGTACACATCCGGTGGATAGAGAGCCGTTTATTATGTTCAACATAGGAGGGGCCAAGCACAGGGAAGCAGCTCTTCAGTAGCTTCTTAGCTTGGAATAGGGTCCAGTATGCAGCTTGGAAGGTTTAGGAGAGGCCATGATTATTTTCATCATTGTGTCAAGAGATATAGTACTAAACACTTGAGTGTCTCTCTTGATCCTTGTTCCTGGCAGAGTTGTGCAGACTCAGGACAACTGAGGTTTGGAGGAATACGCAGATTTAAGAGGAGTCCGTCATTTGCTTTCTAATTATCATGATCTTTTCCTCAAAGAAGTTCATGAATTTATTACTGCTGAAGTGAAAGCCATCCTCACTTGGGAATGCTGCTTTTTAGTTAGCTTTGTGACAGTATCAGACAGTATCTCTCTCTCTCACACACACACACACACACACACACACACACACACACACACACACACACACACACACACACACACACACACACACACACACACACACACACACACACACACACACACACACACACACACACACACACACACACACACACACACACACACACACACACTCACACTCACACACTCTCTCACTCACACACACACACCCACATACACAGACACACTCTCACACACACTCTCACTCACTCGGTGTGTGTCTGTGTGTCGTGTGTGTGTGTGTGCTCCTAAATCAACTCTCTAATCAGAATAGAAGAATTATGTGTGTTTTGTAGCTGTTGTCTTCTCTATTGAGCTTCTCAAACTCTGGACCGTAGCTGTGTAATACAGTAGAGAGGAACTCTGGACCGTAACTGTTGAATACAGTAGAGTGGAACTCTGGACCGTAGCTGTTGAATACAGTAGAGAGGAACTCTGGACCAGCTGTAATACAGTGAGAGGAACTCTGGACCGTAGCTGTTGAATACAGTAGAGTGGGAACTCTGACCGTAGCTGTTGAATACTGTAAAGTGGAACTCTGGACCGTAGCTGTTGAATACAGTAGAAAGGGAACTCTGGACCATAGCTGTTGAATACAGTAAAGTGGAACTCTGGTTCGTAGCTGTGTAATACAGTAGAGAGGAACTCTGGACCGTAGCTGTTGAATACAGTAGAGGGAACTCTGGACCGTAGCTGTTGAATACAGTAGAGAGGAACTCTGGGCCGTAGCTGTTGAATACAGTATATAGTGGAACTCTGGACCGTAGCTGTTGAATACAGTAGAGAGGAACTCTGGACAGCTGTTGAATACAGTAGAGAGGAACTCTGACCGTAGCTGTTGAATACAGTAGAGAGGAACTCTGGACCGTAGCTGTTGAATACAGTAAGTGGAACTCTGGACCGTAGTTGTTGAACACAGTAGAGGAACTCTGGACTGTATGAATACAGTAGAGTGGAACTCTGGACCGTAGCTGCTGTTGAATACAGTAGGAAACTCTGAATAGCTGTTGAATATGTAGAGTGGAACTCTGGTCCGTAGCTGTTGAATACAGTAAAGAGGAACTCTGGACCGTAGCTGTTAAATACAGTAGAGAGGAACTCTGGACCGTAGCTGTTGAATACAGTAAAGTGGAACTCTGGACCGTAGCTGTTGAATACAGTAGAGAGGAACTCTGGACCGTAGCTGTTGAATACTGTAGAGTGGAACTCTGGACCGTAGCTGTTGAATACAGTAGAGAGGAACTCTGGGCCGTAGCTGTTGAATACAGTAGAGGAACTCTGGACCGTAGCTGCTGAATACAGTAGAGAGGAACTCTGGACCGTAGTTATTGAATACAGTAGAGCTCTGGACCGTAGCTGTTGAATACAGTAGAGTCTGGACCGTAGCTGTTGAATACAGTAGAGAGGAACTCTGTAGCTGTTGAATACAGTAGAGTGGAACTCTGGACCGTAGCTGTTGAATACAGTAGAGAGGAACTCTGGGCCGTAGCTGTTGAATACAGTAGAGGGAACTCTGGGTCGTAGCTGTTGAATACAGTAAAGTGGAACTCTGGACCGTAGCTGTTAAATACAGTAGAGAGGAACTCTGGACCGTAGCTGTTGAATACAGTAGAGTGGAACTCTGGACCGTAGCTGTTGAATACAGTAGAGAGGAACTCTGGACCGTAGCTGTTGAATACAGTAGAGTGGAACTCTGGACCGTAGGTGTTGAATACTGTAAAGTGGAAGGGGATAATTTAAGAACTGTATTTATGCATCTCATCAGCATAAATGTTCTTCTGGCACGAGATCAAAAGGATGAGGGGGTATCTGAATTTCTTAATGAAAGTCATTTCTTCTTCTATTATTCCCTTCCTCAGGGTCGTACGCCTCTGTACGATTAGAGAACGTGTGTGTGTGTGTTGTGTGTGGGATTAGAGAATGGACGCGAGACTAGAGTCTCCCAGGAGAGTTAGAGACATGTGAGACTCAAGTGAGGAGGAGGGAAATGGAGAGATGAGGAGGAGGAAGAGTGAAATTTGAAATGAGGCTCGATCAGTCACAAATCCAGTCAGTTCTGGACGTACTTATTGATGAACTTTAGTATTGCACTCATGAGGAAATTCAATTCGTCACTTGTGCTTAAAAAAAAAACTGCACAGCAGCTTTCTGTTAAGGTGATATAGACTTCCTGTTTGTCAAATCCCGTGATGCTGCCACCTGTGTACTGCCACCTGTGTACTGCCCTCGATAATAGTAACATGACAGACCAGGCTTTGCCTCAATATGTCCTTTGTTTAGCATAGTGGGACAGGAAGTGAAGTCATTGTATACATTAAATCGGTCCAAACATAATTATCAACCCAATTGCTGACAAGAATGGCAGGACTCCATTTGGTGGGCCGGTTAGAGTGATTGAAATTCAGTAATGCTTCTGTTCCACACTGTATCAAATAAAGAAATCAGTGGATGTTTATTTAGACAGAAAGGCAGGGAGGGAGGGAGGGAGGGAGGGAGGGAGGGAGGGAGGGAGGCAGGGATGGAAAGTGAAAGAGGAGGGAGGGAGGGAGGGAGGAGGGAGGGAGGGAGGGAGGGAGGGAGGGAAAGTGAAAGAGGGAGGGAGGGAGGGGAGTGAGGGAGGGAGGGAGGGGGATATGGGGGAGAGGGAGGGAGGGAGGGAGGGAGGGAGGGTGAGGGAGGGAGGGAGGGGGGAGGGAGGGAGGGAGGGAGGGAGGGAGGGAGGGAGGGAGGGAGGGAGGAGGGAGGGAGGGGAGATATGGGGGGAGAGGGAGGGGAGTGAGGGGGATATGGGGGAGAGGGAGGGAGAGGAGTGAGGGGATATGGGGGAGAGGGAGGGAGGGAGGGGGATATGGGGGGAGAGGGAGGGAGTGAGGGGGATATGGGGGAGAGAGGAGTGAGGGGGATATGGGGGGAGAGAGAGGAGTGAGGGGGATATGGGGGAGAGGGAGAGGAGTGAGGGGGATATGAGGGGGAGGGGAGAGGAGTGAGGGGGGATATGGGGGAGAGGGAGACAGACAGTATATTGTGTACACATTATGTACAGTAAGTGTTTAAGGCCAGATATGTAGTGAGTGTGAAGCTTGATGGTTTGTGAACAGTTTGGGCTAAACAGAGGAAGCTGTTAGAGGAGAAAAAAACATTCTAGAGCAGAGAGCCTCGCTCCTTTCCTCCCTCTGAGAGGGGAAATGTGTTTTCACTTGGGATTGTTTGTCAGATGCATCCTTTTCGTCCCGGCTGTTATGCTGTTATGACAGGGCCGTAATGTGTTGAAGGTGTTTAGTGAGGGTGTGTGTGTGTGTGTGTGTGTGTGTGTGTGTGTGTGTGCTCGTGCTCGTGCTCGTAATGTGTTGAGGTTGAGCGATGACAGCAACCAGTTCTCACAGTCTCACGTCAGATTTAGACGTTCATCCATGTTGGATCCAAACCTCAGATTTAGAATTGTTCAGGTTAAGTTCAGACATTAACTCTGAATGGTTAAGGGTTAAGGTTTGGGATAGACTGTTCTTACTGTCACTTACTGTTCCTCTGAACTAAATGACTCCTGCCCCAAAGCACTCACTTCTGTCATCATGAAGTACTTTGACTAGTCAAGGATCATATCACCTCCACCCTACCTGTCAACCTAGACCCACTTCAGTCTGAATTCCGCCCCAACAGGTCCACAGATGACATAATCACCATCGCACTGCACCCTAGACCCACTTCAGTCTGAATTCCGCCCCAACAGGTCCACAGATGACATAATCACCATCGCACTGCACACTGCTGTATACCATCTGGACAAAAATAATACCTACAGTTTAAGTCAGACGTTTACATACACCTTAGCCAAATACATTTAAACTACAATTTTCACTATTTCTGACATTTAATCTGAGTAAAAATTCCCTGTTTTAGGTCAGTTAGGATCACCTCTTTATTTTAACAATGTGAAATGTCTTTTATTTCTTTCATCACATTCCCAGTAGGTCAGACATTTACATACACTCTATTAGAATTTGGTAGCATTGCCTTTAAATTGTTTAACTTGGGTCAAACATTTTGGTTAGCCTTCCACAAGCTTCCCACAATAAGTCGGGTGAATTTGGCTATATGACTGGCTATATAAACGGCTATATGACTGGCTATATAAACGGCTATATGACTGGCTATATAAACGGCTATATGACTGGCTATATAAACGGCTATATGACTGGCTATATGACTGGCTATATAAACGGCTATATGACTGGCTATATGAACGGCTATTTGACTGGCTATATGACTGGCTATATAAACGGCTATATGACTGGCTATATAAACGGCTATATGACTGGCTATATAAACGGCTATATAAATGGCTATATAAACGGCTATATGACTGGCTATATAAACGGCTATATGACTGGCTATATGACTGGCTATATAAACGGCTATATGACTGGCTATATAAACGGCTATATAAACGGCTATATAAACGGCTATATGACTGGCTATATAAACGGCTATATGACTGGCTATATAAACAGCTATATAAACGGCTATATAAACGGCTATATGACTGGCTATATAAACGGCTATATGACTGGCTATATAAACGGCTATATAACTGGCTATATAAACGGCTATATGACTGGCTATATAACTGGCTATATGACTGGCTATATGACTGGCTATATAAACGACTGGCTATATAACTGGCTATATGACTGGCTATATAAACGGCTATATGACTGGCTATATGACTGGTATATAAACGGCTATAAAACGGCTATATGACTGGCTATATGACTGGCTATATAAACGGCTATATGACTGGCTATATGACTGGTTATATAAACGGCTATATAAACGGCTATATAAACGGCTATATGACTGGCTATATAAACGGCTATATGACTGGCTATATGACTGGCTATATAAACGGCTATATGACTGGCTATATGAATATGACTGGCTATATAAACGGCTATATGACTGGCTATATGAATATAAACGGCTATATGACTGGCTATATAAACGGCTATATGACTGGCTATATAAACGGCTATATGACTGGCTATATAAACGGCTAAACAGCTATATGACTGGCTATATGACTGGCTATATAAACGGCTATATGACTGGCTATATGACTGGCTATATAAACGGCTATATGACTGGCTATATAATATGACTGGCTATATGACTGGCTATATAAACGGCTATATGACTGGCTATATATATGACTGGCTATATAAACGGCTATATGACTGGCTATATGACTGGCTATATAAACAGCTATATGACTGGCTATATGACTGGCTATATAAACGGCTATATGACTGGCTATATGACTGGCTATATAAACGGCTATATGACTGGCTATATGACTGCTATACAAACTGGCTATATGACTGGCTATATAAACGGCTATATGACTGGCTATATAAACTGGCTATATAAACGGCTATATGACTGACTATATGACTGACTATATAAACGGCTATATGACTGGCTATATGACTGACTATATAAACGGCTATATGACTGGCTATATGACTGGCTATATAAACTGGCTATATAAACGCTATATGACTGGCTATATGACTGGCTATATGACTGGCTATATAAACTGGCTATATGACTGGCTATATGACTGGCTATATAACGGCTATATGACTGGCTATATAAACGGCTATATAAACTGGCTATATGACTGGCTATATGACTGGCTATATAAACGGCTATATGACTGGCTATATGACTGGCTATATGACTGGCTATATAAACAGCTATATGACTGGCTATATGACTGGCTATATAAACGGCTATATGACTGGCTATATGACTGGCTATATGACTGGCTATATAAACGGCTATATGACTGGCTATATAAACGGCTATATGACTGGCTATATAAACGGCTATATGACTGGCTATATAAACGGCTATATGACTGGCTATATGACTGGCTATATGACTGGCTATATAAACTGGCTATATGACTGGCTATATGACTGGCTATATAACTGGCTATATGACTGGCTATATAAACGGCTATATGACTGGCTATATAAATGGCTATATGACTGGCTATATAAACGGCTATATGACTGGCTATATGACTGGCTATATAAACGGCTATATGACTGGCTATATAAATGGCTATATGACTGGCTATATAAACGGCTATATGACTGGCTATATAAACGGCTATATGACTGGCTATATGACTGGCTATATGACTGGTTATATAAATGGCTATATGACTGGCTATATAAACGGCTATATGACTGGCTATATGACTGGCTATATAAACGGCTATATGACTGGCTATATGACTGGCTATATAAACGGCTATATAAACGGCTATATGACTGGCTATATGACTGGCTATATAAACGGCTATATGACTGGCTATATGACTGGCTATATAAACGGCTATATGACTGGCTATATAAACGGCTATATAAACGGCTATATGACTGGCTATATGACTGGCTATATGACTGGTTATATAAATGGCTATATGACTGGCTATATGACTGGCTATATGACTGGCTATATAAACGGCTATATGACTGGCTATATGACTGGCTATATAAACAGCTATATAAACGGCTATATGACTGGCTATATAAACGGCTATATGACTGGCTATATAAACGGCTATATGACTGGCTATATGACTGGCTATAGTATGACTGGCTATATAAACGGCTATATGACTGGCTATATGACTGGCTATATGACTGGCTATATGACTGGCTATATAAACGGCTATATGACTGGCTATATGACTGGCTATATGACTGGCTATATAAACGGCTATATGACTGGCTATATAAACGGCTATATGACTGGCTATATAAACGGCTATATGACTGGCTATATAAACGGCTATATAAACAGCTATATGACTGGCTATATGACTGGCTATATAAACGGCTATATGACTGGCTATATGACTGGCTATATAAACGGCTATATGACTGGCTATATGACTGGCTATATGACTGGCTATATAAACAGCTATATGACTGGCTATATAAACGGCTATATGACTGGCTATATAAACGGCTATATAAACGGCTATATGACTGGCTATATGACTGGTTATATAAATGGCTATATAAACGGCTATATGACTGGCTATATGATTGGCTATATAAACGGCTATATGACTGGCTATATAAACGGCTATATAAACGGCTATTTGACTGGCTATATGACTGGCTATATGACTGGCTATATGACTGGCTATATGACTGGCTATATGACTGGCTATATAAACAGCTATATGACTGGCTATATGACTGGCTATATAAACGGCTATATGACTGGCTATATGACTGGCTATATGACTGGCTATATAAACGGCTATATGACTGGCTATATAAACGGCTATATGACTGGCTATATAAACGGCTATATGACTGGCTATATAAACGGCTATATGACTGGCTATATGACTGGCTATATGACTGGCTATATAAACGGCTATATGACTGGCTATATAAACGGCTATATGACTGGCTATATGACTGGCTATATAAACGGCTATATGACTGGCTATATAAATGGCTATATGACTGGCTATATAAACGGCTATATGACTGGCTATATGACTGGCTATATAAACGGCTATATGACTGGCTATATAAATGGCTATATGACTGGCTATATAAACGGCTATATGACTGGCTATATAAACGGCTATATAAACGGCTATATGACTGGCTATATAAACGGCTATATAAACAGCTATATGACTGGCTATATGACTCGCTATATAAACGGCTATATGACTGGCTATATGACTGGCTATATAAACGGCTATATGACTGGCTATATGACTGGCTATATGACTGGCTATATGACTGGCTATATAAACGGCTATATGACTGGCTATATAAACGGCTATATGACTGGCTATATAAACGGCTATATGACTGACTATATGACTGACTATATAAACGGCTATATGACTGGCTATATGACTGACTATATAAACGGCTATATGACTGGCTATATGACTGGCTATATAAACGGCTATATAAACGGCTATATAAACGGCTATATGACTGGCTATATGACTGGCTATATGACTGGCTATATAAACGGCTATATGACTGGCTATATGACTGGCTATATGACTGGCTATATAAACGGCTATATGACTGGCTATATGACTGGCTATATAAACGGCTATATGACTGGCTATATGAACGGCTATTTGACTGGCTATATGACTGGCTATATAAACGGCTATATGACTGGCTATATAAACAGCTATATAGACGGCTATATGACTGGCTATATAAACGGCTATATGACTGGCTATATAAACGGCTATATGACTGGCTATATAAACGGCTATATAAACGGCTATATAAATGGCTATATAAACGGCTATATGACTGGCTATATAAACGGCTATATGACTGGCTATATGACTGGCTATATAAACGGCTATATGACTGGCTATATAAACGGCTATATAAACGGCTATATAAACGGCTATATGACTGGCTATATAAACGGCTATATGACTGGCTATATGACTGGCTATATGACTGGCTATATAAACGGCTATATGACTGGCTATATAAACGGCTATATGACTGGCTATATAAACGGCTATATGACTGGCTATATGACTGGCTATATAAACGGCTATATAAACGGCTATATGACTGGCTATATGACTGGCTATATAAGCGGCTATATGACTGGCTATATGACTGGCTATATAAACGGCTATAGACGGCTATATGACTGGCTATATAAACGGCTATATCGAAGCTGGCTATATGACTGGCTATATGACTGGCTATATGACTGGCTATATAAACGGCTATATGACTGGCTATATAAACGGCTATATGACTGGCTATATAAACGGCTATATGACTGGCTATATGACTGGCTATATGAACGGCTATATAGACTGGCTATATGGACTGGCTATATGACTGGCTATATAAACGGCTATATGACTGGCTATATGACTGGCTATATAAACGGCTATATAGACTGGCTATATAAACGGCTATATGATGACTGGCTATATGACTGGCTATATGACTGGCTATATAGACTGGCTATATGACTGGCTATATAAACGGCTATAAGGACTGGCTATATAAGACTGGCTATATGACTGGCTATATAAACGGCTATATGACTGGCTATATA
>NW_025752165.1:0-13270 GCF_021184085.1 Oncorhynchus gorbuscha | reverse complement strand
ACTATCTTGGTAATGCCCACCAGGGTGAATGTTCCTTGTTTCATTGTGGGGACTACCTTGTAATGTGGGGGACTACCTTGGTATTGTGGGGACTACCTTTGGTAATGTGGGACTACCTGGGTATTGTGGGACTACCTTTGGTAATGGGACTACCTTGGTAATGTGGGACTAATTGGTAATGTGGGGGACTACCTTGATATTGTGGGGACTACCTTGGTATTGTGGGACTAATTGGTAATGTGGGGACTACCTTGGTATTGTGGGACTACCTTGGTATTGTGGGGTCTACCTTTGGTATTGTGGGGACTACCTGGTAATGTAGGACTACCTTGTAATGTCGGGACTACCTTGGTAATGGGACTACCTTGGTATTGTGGGGACTACCTTGGTAATGTGGGGACTACCTTTGTGGGGACTACCTAGGTAATGTGGGGCATACCTTGGTAATGTGGGGACTACCTTGGTAATGTGGGGACTACCTTGGTAATGTCGGGACTACCTTGGTAATGGGGGACTACCTGGTATTGTGGGACTACCTTGTAATGTGGGGACTACCTTGGTAATGGGGACTACCTTGGTAATGTGGGGACTACCTTGGTAATGTGGGACTACCTTGGTTATGTGGGGACTACCTTGGTAATGTGGGGACTATCTTGGTATTGTGGGGACTACCTTGGTAATGTGGGGACTACCTTGGTTATGTGGGGACTACCTTGGTAATGTGGGGACTACCTTGGTAATGTGGGGACTACCTTGGTAATGTGTGGACTACCTTGGTAATGTGGGGACTACCTTGGTAATGTGTGGACTACCTTGGTATTGTGGGGACTACCTTGGTAATGTAGGGACTACCTTGGTATTGTGGGGAATACCTTGGTAATGTGGGGACTACCTTGGTAATGTGGGGACTACCTTGGTAATGTGGGGCATACCTTGGTAATGTGGGGCATACCCTGGTAATGACCCAGGAGGATGGTAATACACATCACACACACACCACCTGACACCATCTCTTATCTCCTCCCCTCTCTTCTCTCCTCTCCTCTCCTCCCCTCCCGTCTCCTCCTCTCCTCTCCTCTCCTCTCCTCTCCTCTCCTCTCCTCTCCAACTCTCTTCTCTCCCATCTCCTCTCCTCCAACTCTCTTCTCTCCATCTCCTTCCAACCTCTCCCTCCCATCTCCTCCTCTCCTCTCCTCTCCTCTCCTCTCCTCTCCTCTCCTCCCTCTCCCTCTCCCTCTCCTCCTCCTCTCCTCTCCTCTCCTCTCCTCTCCTCTCCTCTCCTCCTCTCCTCTCTCTCCCATCTCCTCTCCTCTCCTCTCCAACTTCTCTCTCTCTCCCATCTCCTCCTCTCCTTCTCCTCTCCCCTCCTCTCCTCTCCTCTCCTCTCCTCTCCCTCTCCTCTCTCTCCCTCTCCTTCCTCTCCTCCTCTCCTCTCCCATCTCTCTCCCTCCTATCCTCTCCAACTTCTCTTCTCTCCCATCTCCTCCTCTCCTCTCCCTCTCCTCCTCCTCTCCCTCCTCTCCTCTCCTCTCCTCTCCTCTCCTCTCCCTCTCCCTCTCCTCCCTCCTCTCCTCTCCCCCTCTCCCTCTTCTCTCCCTCTTCTCTCCTCCTCCCTCTCCTCTCCCATCTCCTCCTCTCCTCTCTCCTCTCCTCTCCCATCTCCTCCTCTCCTCCTCCAGGGGTGTTTAATCCTTAGCTCCTGTCCTTCTTAGCTGCTGTCAGACATCATCGGGTTAACGGAACGTGTCTCTAACTACCAGAGACTCTTTTCCATTTCTCCATTCTGGATGAGCCATCTCCCTTGGTCCTTCTGGCTGGGCGTCCAGCGTCGCTACCTCGGTGTGGTGTGTGTTGTCGTGGCAATGAGCCCGGATCAAACTACCCAAACCACAGAACAAGAAACAGTCCTCAGCCAACTGTCACCGCTGAAGTCCTCGTGTACTGACACACACACACGCACGCCGCACGCACTCCTCTCCTCTCCCTCTCCTCTCCTCTCACCTCTCCCTCTCCTCTCCCTTTCCCACTCTCCCTCTCCTCTCCACTTCTCCACTCCCTCTCCTCTCCTCTCATCTCCTCCTCTCTCCTCTCCTCCAGGGGTGTTTGGGTCATTAGCCGTCCTGTGTTTCTTAGCTGCTGTCAGACATCATCGGTTAACGGAACGTGTCTCTAACTACCAGACACAGACACAGACGCATACACAGACGCACGCACGCACGCACGCACGCACACACACACACACGTTAGTGGGACATTATCTACTAGCCTGCTGTAATCTACAGGACACTGGGTCTATCTACTGTCTATAGAAACTGTAATCTACACTGGGTCTATCTACTGTCTATAGAAACTGTAATCTATACTACACTGGGTCTATCTACTGTCTATAGAAACTGTAATCTACACTGGGTCTATCTACTGTCTATAGAAACTGTAATCTACACTACACTGGGTATATCTCCTGTCTATAGAAACTGTAGTCTACACTGGGTCTATCTACTGTCTATAGAAACTGTAATCTACACTACACTGGGTCTATCTACTGTCTATAGAAACTGTAATCTACACTGGGTCTATCTACTGTCTATAGAAACTGTAATCTACACTGGGTCTATCTACTGTCTATAGAAACTGTAGTCTACACTACACTGGGTCTATCTACTGTCTATAGAAACTGTAATCTACACTACACTGGGTCTATCTACTGTCTATAGAAACTAATCTACACTGGGTCTATCTACTGTCTATAGAAACTGTAATCTACACTACACTGGGTCTATCTACTGTCTATAGAAACTGTAATCTACACTACACTGGGTCTATCTACTGTCTATAGAAACTAATCTACACTGGGTCTATCTACTGTCTATAGAAACTGTAATCTACACTACACTGGGTCTATATACTGTCTATAGAAACTGTAATCTACAATGGGTCTATCTACTGTCTATAGAAACTGTAATCTACACTGGGTCTATCTACTGTCTATAGAAACTGTAATCTACACTGGGTCTATCTACTGTCTATAGAAACTGTAATCTACACTACACTGGGCATATCAACTGTCTATAGAAACTGTAATCTACACTACACTGGGTCTATCTACTGTCTATAGAAACTGTAATCTACACTACACTGGGTCTATCTACTGTCTATAGAAACTGTAATCTACACTGGGTCTATCTACTGTCTATAGAAACTGTAATCTACACTACACTGGGTCTATCTACTGTCTATAGAAACTGTAATCTACACTGGGTCTATCTACTGTCTATAGAAACTGTAATCTACACTGGGTCTATCTACTGTCTATAGAAACTGTAATCTACACTACACTGGGTCTATCTACTGTCTATAGAAACTGTAATCTACACTGGGTCTATCTACTGTCTATAGAAACTGTAATCTACACTGGGTCTATCTACTGTCTATAGAAACTGTAATCTACACTGGGTCTATCTACTGTCTATAGAAACTGTAATCTACACTACACTGGGTCTATCTACTGTCTATAGAAACTGTAATCTACACTGGGTCTATCTACTGTCTATAGAAACTGTAATCTACACTGGGTCTATCTGCTGTCTATAGAAACTGTAATCTACACTGGGTCTATCTACTGTCTATAGAAACTGTAATCTACACTACACTGGGTCTATCTACTGTCTATAGAAACTGTAATCTACACTGGGTATATCTACTGTCTATAGAAACTGTAATCTACACTACACTGGGTCTATCTACTGTCTTTAGAAACTGTAAGCAACACTGGCCCCTGTGAAGATGTGGAGGTAAGAGGTACAAAGTATCTATATCCACAGTAAAACGAGTCCTATATCGACAACCTGAAAGGCCGCTCCACAAGGAAGAATCCACTGCTCCAAAACCGCCATAAAAAAGCCTGACTACGGTTTGCAACTGAACATTGGGACAAAGATCATACTTTTTGGAGAAATGTCCTCTGGTCTGATGAAACAAAAATAGAACTGTTTGGCCATAATGACCATCAAGTTATGTTTGTAGGAGAAAGGGAGGCTTGCAAGCCGAAGATCACCATCCCAACCGTGAAGCATGGGGTGGCAGCATCATGTTGCCAAAAGTCTATATACAGTGAGTGCAAATGAGGTAAGATAAGGAAATAAATAGGCCATGGTGGCGAAGTAATTACAATATAGCAATTAAACACTGGAATGTGCAGAAGATGAATGAGCAATTAGAGATACTGGGGTGCAAAGGAGCAACATAAATAAATAGATAAATACCAGTATGGGGATGAGGTAGGTAGATAGATGGGCTAAGTTCAGGTGCAGTGATCTGTGAGCTGCTCTGACAGCTGGTGCTTAAAGCTAGTGAGGGAGATGTGAGTCTCAGCTTCAGGAGATTTTTGCAATTCGTTCCAGTCATGGGCAGCAGAGAACTGGAAGGAAAGAGGAGTGTATAGGGCTTTGGTGACGAAACGGATGGCACTGTGATAGACTGCACCCAGTTTGTTGAGTAGAGTGTTGGAGGCTATTTTATAGATGACATCACCGAAGTCGAGGATCGGTAGGATGGTCAGTTTTACGAGGGTATGTTTGGCAGCATGAGTGAAGGATGCTTTGTTGCGATATAGGAAGCCGATTCTAGATTTAATTTTCGATTGGATATGCTAATGTGAGTCTGGAAGGAGGAATGGGCCAAAATTCACCCAATTTATTGTGGAAAGCTACCCGAAATGTTTGACCCAAGTTAAACAATTTAAGGGCAATGCTACCAAATACTAATTGAGTGTATGTAAACTTCTGACTCACTGGGAATGTGATGAAGGAAATAAAAGCTGAAATAAATAATTATCTCTAATATTATTCTGTACACTATTGTTCTGTTTAGCTAGATCTGTACCTCTCCAGTCCCTCCAGTCCTAATCATTCTATAATTCTTACATTTCACATTCTTAAAATAAAGTGGTGATCCTAACTGACCTAAGACAGGGGATTTTACTAGGATTAAATGTCAGGAATTGTGAGAAAAAAAAGAGTTTAAATGTATTTGGCTAAGGTGTATGTAAACTTCTGACTTCAAATGCATGTGTACATCTAATATGTGTATATATATATATATATGAAAGTTAAGTTAATAAATAAGAATCCACATTTTTCAGTGGTTTGGTTTCTGTGGAGATTCATTTGGTATTGTTTCGCAAACCCGTCGACAGGTGGCGACAGAGTTCATTTTCTTTTAAAACTGAAAAACAAGCCAGCCGGAGTCGGTTACTGATGACGTTACAGTTTATGCGACAGGTGAAGGTCGGAAGACAAACCCTTCCCAACGTGTTTTATCCATCTACAGTAGTAGTACTCTCTGATCAATCTCATTTCCCATCGAGAGACGGATATAATA
Organism: Oncorhynchus gorbuscha; assembly: GCF_021184085.1. Classification (NCBI taxonomy): domain Eukaryota; kingdom Metazoa; phylum Chordata; class Actinopteri; order Salmoniformes; family Salmonidae; genus Oncorhynchus; species Oncorhynchus gorbuscha. Next base: position 7,891 of record NW_025752165.1, on the reverse strand, counting down.
AAACCCAGATACGATGCGGTTGTTAAGTGGAGCGGTGTTGCGGGCCGCGATGAGACACCGCTGTCGCTACTTTCTGTGGCACAAAACAACTGGAACGCCAGAAAAGTAAGTTTAATAAAGTCTAGATAACAAGATTAATTCCTAGTCCCTTGACCCAGTTCCATTACACAGAGTTAAAGTCATTGGACGGAGGCGGTTTGGTTAAGATTCCCGACGCTCGGTTTGAACATTAACGCATAAGGACTTCAACTTAAATATCAGCGATAGTTTTCTAAAAAAACACAAAATGTTTAGATTGAAATACAACTATTTTTTTCGAGTTCTAGTTTCCACACCGCCATATCTCCATGTTTACAGCGCTTGTTTCCAGAAAGCAGCAGTAAGACGGAGTCGACCGGCGGTGATTATTATCAATGTAACTCAGAACAGCGGAGCGTAAATCCGCTGCGGACGTTCCGTGCTGACCGGACCGCTCGCTGATTGGTCCATCCACACCAGACGCGATCAGGACACGCAGCTTGAAATATCAACACCAACTCTGAACCGACTATATATTCATTTGGGGACAGGTCAAAAAGAATGACCATTTATGTCCCGGGATATAAACACTAGGTTGTCATTGTACCTGAAATGCTCAAGATTACCGCCACCTACTAGACTGGAGTTGAACTCGCTTATACTGTTCTTAATTATCTTTCCTCAAAGTCATTTAAAAAAGATACCCTACTATTTAACACTACACTCTCAAACAATAATAATAAATACCTACTATTTAAATCTATTTAGTCCTACTTCAGGCCAACAGTCAGAGGATGGGACACCACCACTCAACCCACCCTGTAACTCGTCTGCTGTCTCTCACACCCAAACACCTCTCTGCAGCTGCCAACACAACCTCTATGTCCTGAGTCTTACGTTCCATCCCTGCAGTTGGTAACTATTGTTATAAATGCTGAAGATCCAACTTTACTGAAACATATATCACTTGTTGGTTTATATCTCTGTTCTGGTACAGATCTACTGCACCCCTCCTCTCTGTTCTGGTCCAGATCTATACACCCCTCCTCTCTGTTCTGGTACAGCTAAATCCCTCTGTTCTGGTACAGATCTACAGACTTTACTGAAACATATATCCTATCTCTGTTCTGGTACAGATCTACTACACCCCTCCTCTCTGTTCTGGTCCAGATCTACTACACCCCTCCTCTCTGTTCTGGTACAGATCTACTACACCCCTCCCTCTGTTCTGGATCTACTACCCCCTCCTCTCTGTTCTGGTACAGATCTACTACACCCCTCCCTCTCTGGTCCAGATCTACTACACCCTCCTCTCTGTTCTGGTACAGATCTACTACACCCCTCCTCTCTGTTCTGGTACAGATCTACTACACCCCTCCCTCTGTTCTGGTCCAGATCTACTACACCCCTCCAGGATCCCTCTGTTCTGGTACAGATCTACTACACACCTCCTCCTCCTCTGTTCTGGTACAGATCTACTACACCCCCTCCCTCTGTTCTGGTACAGATCTACTACACCCCTCCTCTCAGGATCCTCTCTGTTCTGGTACAGATCTACTACACCCCTCCTCTCAGTTCTGGTCCAGATCTACTACACCCCTCCTCTCTGTTCTGGACAGATCTACCTCCAGGACTCTGTTCTGGTACAGATCTACTACACCCCTCCTCTCAGGATCCCTCCCTCTGTTCTGGTACAGATCTACTACACCCCTCCTCTCCCTCCTCTGGTCTGGTAGGATCCCCTCCCCTCTGTTCTGGTACAGATCTACTACACCCCTCCTCTCAGGATCCCTCCCTCTGTTCTGGTACAGATCTACTACACCCCCTCCTCTCAGGATCCCTCCCCTGTTCTGGTACAGATCTACTACACCCTCCTCTCAGGATCCTTCTCTCTGTTCTTTCTACTACACCCCTCCTCTCAGGATCCTCCTCTGTTCTGGTAGCTACTACACTCCTCTCCTCTCAGGATCCCTCCCTCTGTTCTGGTACAGACTCTAACCCTAGGATCCCTCCCTCTGTTCTGGTAAGATCTACTCACAGGATCCTCCTCTGTTCTGGTACAGATCTAACTCCCTTCCTCAGGATCCTCTCCCCTGTTCTGGTACAGATCTACTACACCCCTCCCTCTCAGGATCCCTCCCTCTGTTCTGTACAGATCTACTACACCCCTCCTCTCAGGACCCCTCCCTCTGTTCTGGTACAGATCTACTACACCCCTCCTCTCAGGATCCCTCCCTCTGTTCTGGTACAGATCTACTACACCCCTCCTCTCTGTTCTGGTACAGATCTACTACACCCCTCCTCTCAGGATCCCTCCCTCTGTTCTGGTACAGATCTACTACACCCCTCCTCTCAGGATCCCTCTGTTCTGGTACAGTCTAACCCCTCACTCTCAGGATCCCTCCAGCTCTGTTCTGGTACAGATCCACCTCACCTGCCTCCTCTCAGGATCCCTCCCACTGTTCTGGCAGATCTACTGCACCAGTCCTCTCAGGATCCATCTGCTGCTACAGTCTTGGTTGTTGTTGTTGACTGGTCTGTTGACTGGTGGTGTGTTAACTGGTTGTGTGTCCACACAGGTTCTGGTACTCGGCGTTTACGAGCGAGCCACAGCCCTCTACAGTCTTGTTGTTGCTGCTGCTGCTGTGCTAGTAGCTAGCTGGTGTGTTGACTGGTTCTGTTGACTGGTTGTGTTGACTGGTTGTGTTGACTGTGTGTGTCCACACAGGGTCTGGTACTCGGCGTTTACGAGAGCGAGAAGGAGGACGACTCTCTCCATCTAACTGAATCAGCAGCTGGTGTCGACAGAGTTCTGTCTGGTAAACTGACTGAGCTGCTAAAGATGTGAGTCACACACACACCTTCACACACACACCTTCACACACACACCTACACACACCTTCACACACACACCTACACACACACACTTCCTTTTCACCTTCACACACACACCGGCCTACACACACACCTGCCTGCCTGCCTGCACACACCGTCACACACACACGCCTGCCTGCCTGCCTGCCTGCCTGCCTGCCTGCCTGCACCTACCTACACACCGTCACACACACACCATACATTCACACATTACACCGATCTACCTACCTACACCTACACTACCTACCACTACCTACCTACCTACCTTTTCACACACACACACTCACACACACACCTACACATACACACCTTCATACACACACACCACACACACCTTCACATTACGCACACCTACCTACCTACACTACCTACTACCTATTAATTTACCTACATATATATTATATTATTATTATTATTATTATTATTACCTTACCTATTATTATTATTATTATTATTATTATTATTATTATTACACCTCTTACATTAATACCTATTATTATTATTATTATTATTATTATTAATATTACACACACACCTACACATATTATTGGTCCGTATTATTATTATTAATTTTCTCATTATTATTATTATTATTAGACTCACATTATTATTACATTATTATTAGACTTGTTATGATTATTATTATTATTATTAATATACTCTTTTCATATATATATTATTAATTTCATACATTATTAATTAATTTATATTATTATTAATTTTTCATATATAATACTTTTCATATTATTATTATTAATTTGTTACATTAATATTAATTTTTCATATTAATATTCATTATATATTATTATTAATTTGTCTTATTAATTTATATTATTATTATTAATTTATATTATTATTATTAATTTCCATATTATTATATATATTATTATTATATATTAATTTACATTATTATATATTATTATTATTATTATTATTATTATTATTATTTATATTATTATTATTATTATTATTATTAAGCACACCGTCATTATTATTACACCGTATTATTATTATATATATATATTCTTATATTATTACACATTACCTATTATTATTACACACCTATTATTATTAATTTTTCATATTATTATTAATTCTTTCATTATTAGAATTTATATACATTATTATTATTAATTTTTCATATTATTATTACATATTATTACACACATTACACACACACCTTTTTCATATTATTACATTAATTCATATTACACACCTACACCACCTACACACACACACCTTTCACACTCTTCACACACAGACACACACACTCTTCACACACACCTTCACACACACACACGCTCTAACAGACACACACATCCTATCAGTAAGAGTGTGTTTGTGTGTTGACTGGTGTAAAAACCTTCTCCTTGGTAACAGATCAGGACCAGGTCTGAAGAAAGGGAAGAGCAGAATATTCTACGGTCTTCATGAGGTAATATATATATTAACTATATTACCAGAATATTCTACAGTCTTCATGAGGTAATATATATTACCAGAATATTCTACAGTCTTCATGAGGTAATAAATATATTAATTATATTATTAGAATATTCTACGGTCTTCATTAATATTAATATATATTACCAGAATATTCTTACGGTCTTCATGAGGTAATATATATTACCAGAATATTCTACGGTCTTCATGAGGTAATATATATATATTAACTATATTACCAGAATATTCTACGGTCTTCATGAGGTAATATATTTAACTATATTACCAGAATATTCTACAGTCTTCATGAGGTAATATATATTACCAGAATATTCTACGGTCTTCATGAGGTAATATATATATTAACTATATTATGAGAATATTCTACGGTCTTCATGAGGTAATATATATTAACTATATTACCAGAATATTCTACGGTCTTCATGAGGTAATATATTAACAGAATATTCTACAGTCTTCATGAGGTAATATATATATTAACTATATTATTAGAATATTCTATCTTCATGAGGTAATATATATATTAACTATATTACCAGAATATTCTACAGTCTTCATGAGGTAATATATATATATATATTACCAGAATATTCTGGTCTTCATGAGGTAATATATATATTAACTATATTACCAGAATATTCTACAGTCTTCATGAGGTAATATATATATTAACTATATTACTATTCTACGGTCTTCATGAGGTAATATATATTACAGAATATTCTACAGTCTTCATGAGGTAATATATATATTAACTATATTACCAGAATATTCTACAGTCTTCATGAGGTAATATATATATTATTATATTACCAGAATATTCTACAGTCTTCATGAGGTAATATATATATTAACTATATTATTAGAATATTCTACAGTCTTCATGAGGTAATATATATATTAACTATATTACCAGAATATTCTACGGTCTTCATGAGGTAATATATATTACCAGAATATTCTACAGTCTTCATGAGGTAATATATATATAACTATATTACCAGAATATTCTACAGTCTTCATGAGGTAATATATATATATTACTATATTACAGAATATTCTACGAATATTCTACAGTCTTCATGAGGTAATATATATATAACTATATTACCAGAATATTCTACAGTCTTCATGAGGTAATATATACAACTATATTACAGAATATTCTACAGTCTTCATGAGGTAATATATATATTAACTATATTACCAGAATATTCTCACAGTCTTCATGAGGTAATATATATTACAGAATATTCTACGGTCTTCATTAGGTAATATATATTATTAACTATATTACCAGAATATTCTACGGTCTTCATGAGGTAATATATATATATTACCAGAATATTCTACGGTCTTCATGAGGTAATATATATATTAACTATATTACCAGAATATTCTACGGTCTTCATGAGGTAATATATATTACCACTATATTCTACCAGAATATTCTAAATTCATATTAACTATATTACCAGAATATTCTACAGTCTTCATGAGGTAATATATATTATTAGAATTATTCCCAGAATATTCTACGGTCTTCATGAGGTAATATATATATTAACTATATTACCAGAATATTCTACGGTCTTCATGAGGTAATATATATATTACTATATTACCAGAATATTCTATTCTACAGTCTTCATGAGGTAATATATATTAACTATATTACCAGAATATTCTACGTCTTCATGAGGTAATAAATATATTACCAGAATATTCTACGGTCTTCATGAGGTAATATATATTAACTATATTACCAGAATATTCTACAGTCTTCATGAGGTAATATATATATTAACTATATTACCAGAATATTCTACAGTCTTCATGAGGTAATATATATATTAACTATATTACCAGAATATTCTACAGTCTTCATGAGGTAATAAATATATTAACTATATTACCAGAATATTCTACAGTCTTCATGAGGTAATATATATTACCAGAATATTCTACAGTCTTCATGAGGTAATATATATTACCAGAATATTCTACGGTCTTCATGAGGTAATATATATTACCAGAATATTCTACGGTCTTCATGAGGTAATAAATATATTAACTATATTACCAGAATATTCTACAGTCTTCATGAGGTAATATATATTACCAGAATATTCTACAGTCTTCATGAGGTAATATATATTACCAGAATATTCTACAGTCTTCATGAGGTAATATATATATTAACTATATTACCAGAATATTCAGTCTATGAGGTAATATATATTACCAGAATATTCTACAGTCTTCATGAGGTAATAAATATATTAACTATATTACCAGAATATTCTACAGTCTTCATGAGGTAATATATATATTAACTATATTACCAGAATATTCTACGGTCTTCATGAGGTAATATATATATTAACTATATTACCAGAATATTCTACGGTCTTCATGAGGTAATATATATTAACTATATTACCAGAATATTCTACAGTCTTCATGAGGTAATATATATATTAACTATATTACCAGAATATTCTACAGTCTTCATGAGGTAATATATATATTAACTATATTAGCAGAATATTCTACGGTCTTCATGAGGTAATATATAAATTAACTGTAGTGACGCTGTAACAACCGATATTAAACTCGTCATCTCACTGAGCAGCAGGATGAAGCAGATATTATAGATGAGAGCAAGACGATACACGCTTAATAATTACCGTGTGTGTGTGTGTGTGTGTGTGTGTGTGTGTGTGTGTGTGTGTGTGTGTGTGTGTGTGTGTGTGTGTGTGTGTGTGTGTGTGTGTGTGTGTGTGTGTGTGTGTGTGTGTGTGTGTGTGTGCATACAGGACTTCCCATGCATAGCAGTAGTTGGTCTAGGGAGGAACTCTCTGGGTGTGTGTGGAACAGAGTACTGGGACACCTGTAAGGAGAACATCAGGGCTGCTATAGCAGGTGAGTCTCTCCTTTTACGTGTGTGTGTGTGTGTGATGGTACCGTTCTTAGTGATCTATACACAACCTGCTCCACGTTTTATCAGTCAAATATTTAGTATGTTTTCTAAGAGGTAACAAACCAAGATGTGTTGATAGTGTCTGTCTTCACAGCCCAGAGTTTATACTTGGTGTAGAAGCACCTCTTAGTACCAATAAACCTGTGACTCCTATTGAATGTGATTCTACCAACTCTGGGTTTAATAACAGCCAGTCTGTCACCTCTTAGTACCAATAAACCTGTGACTCCTATTGAATATGATTCTACCAACTATGGGTTTAATAACAGCCAGTCTGTCTGGGTTCTCCAGAACCATGTGTTGACCCATATAGAGGTGGATGGGTTTAATAACAGCCAGTCTGTCTGGGTTCTCCAGAACCATGTGTTGACCCATATAGAGGTGGGTTTAATAACAGCCAGTCTGTCTGTCAGGAGGCTGCAGGGTTCTCCAGAACCATGTGTTGACCCATATAGAGGTGGATGGGTTTAATAACAGCCAGTCTGTCTGGGTTCTCCAGAACCATGTGTTGACCCATATAGAGGTGGGTTTAATAACAGCCAGTCTGTCTGG
>NW_025752164.1:0-13272 GCF_021184085.1 Oncorhynchus gorbuscha | reverse complement strand
ATAGAATGGAACAGGAAATAAAGGAACAGTGTGTTCTGTTTGGTTAAAGAAATGGAACAGGAGTGTGTTCTGTTTGGTTAAATAAAGGAACAGGAGTGTGTTCTGTTTGGTTAAATAATGGAACAGGAGTGTGTTCTGTTTGGTTAAAGAATGGAACAGGGAGTGTGTTCTATTTGTTAAATAATGGAACAAGTGTGTTCTGTTTGGTTAAAGAATGGAACAGGAGTGTGTTCTGTTTGGTTAAAGAATGGAACAGGGAGTGTGTTCTGTTTGGTTAAAGAATGGAACAGTGTGTTCTGTTTGTAAAATAATGGAACAGGAGTGTGTTCTGTTTGGTTAAAGAATGGAACAGGATAGTGTGTTCTGTTTGGTTAAAGAATGGAACAGGAGTGTGTTCTGTTTGGTTAAAGAATGGAACAGGAGTGTGTTCTGTTTGGTTAAGAATGGAACAGGAGTGTGTTCTGTTTGGTTAAAGAATGGAACAGGAGTGTGTTCTGTTTGGTTATAGAATGGAGTGTGTTCTGTTTGGTTAAGAATGGAACAGGAGTGTGTTCTGTTTGGTTAAAGAATGGAACAGGAGTGTGTTCTGTTTGGTGGAACAGGAGTGTGTTCTGTTTGGTTATAGAATGGAACAGGAGTGTGTTCTGTTTGGTTAAAGAATGGAACAGGAGTGTGTTCTGTTTGGTTAAAGAATGGAACAGGAGTGTGTTCTGTTTGGTTACAGAATGGAACAGGAGTGTTCTGTTTGGTTAAAGAATGGAACAGGAGTGTGTTCTGTTTGGTTATAAATGGAATGGTTCTGTTTGTTAAATAATGGAACAGTGTGTTCTGTTTGGTTAAAGAATGGAACAGGAGTGTGTTCTGTTTGGTTAAATAATGGAACAGGAGTGTGTTCTGTTTGGTTAAAGAATGGAACAGGAGTGTGTTCTGTTTTGTTTGGGAACAGGTGTGTTATGTTTGGTTAAGAATGGAACAGGAGTGTGTTTCTGTTTGGTTAAAGAATGGAACAGGAGTGTGTTCTGTTTGGTTAAAGTGTGTGTTCTGTTTTATAGAATGGAACAGGAGTGTGTTCTGTTTGGTTAAAGAATGGAACAGGAGTGTGTTCTGTTTGGTTAAAGAATGGAACAGGAGTGTGTTCTGTTTGGTTAAAGAATGGAACAGGAGTGTGTTCTGTTTGGTTATATAATGGAACAGGGTGTTTGGTTAAAGAATGGAACAGGAGTGTGTTCTGTTTGGTTAAAGAATGGAACAGGAGTGTGTTCTGTTTGGTTAAAGAATGGAACTGTTTGGTTAGGAACAGGAGTGTGTTCTGTTTGGTTAAAGAATGGAACAGAGTGTGTTCTGTTTGGTTAAAGAATGGAACAGGAGTGTGTTCTGTTTGGTTAAAGAATGGAACAGTGTGTTCTGTTTGGTTAAATAATGGAACAGGAGTGTGTTCTGTTTGGTTAAAGAATGGAACAGGAGTGTGTTCTGTTTGGTTAAAGAATGGAACAGGAGTGTGTTCTGTTTGGTTAAAGAATGGAACAGGAGTGTGTTCTGTTTGGTTAAAGAATGGAACAGGAGTGTGTTCTGTTTGTTAAATAATGGAACAGGAGTGTGTTCTGTTTGGTTAAATAAAATGGAACAGTGTGTTCTGTTTGTTAAATAATGGAACAGAGTGTGTTCTGTTTGGTTAAATAAAGGAACAGGAGTGTGTTCTGTTTGGTTAAATAATGGAACAGGAGTGGAAAAGAATGGAACAGTGTGTTCTGTTTGGTTAAATAAAGGAACAGGAGTGTGTTCTGTTTGGTTAAAGAATGGAACAGGAGTGTGTTCTGTTTGGTTAAAGAATGGAACAGGAGTGTGTTCTGTTTGGTTAAATAAAGGAACAGGAGTGTGTTCTGTTTGGTTAAATAAAGGAACAGGAGTGTGTTATGTTTGGTTAAAGAATGGAACAGGAGTGTGTTCTGTTTGGTTAAATAAAGGAACAGAGTGTGTTCTGTTTGGTTAAATAAAGGAACAGGAGTGTGTTCTGTTTGGTTAAATAAAGGAACAGCCTGTAGAAAAGAGGAAGGAACGGGGTGTGACCATATGACCATATGGCAATCATTGTGTCCTGGAGATCTGGGACAGAATGAACCCATTCTCTCTTTCTCTCTCTCTCCCTCTCTCTCTCTCTCCAGGAGTCTCTCTGTCTCTCTCTGTGTCTCTCTGTGTCTCTGTCTATGACCTCTGGCTCTCTCTCTCTCTCTCTCTCTCTCTCTCTCTCTCTCTCTCTCTCTCTCACTCTCTCTCTCTCTCTCTCTCTCTCTCTTTCTCCTCTCTCTCTCTCTCTCTGTCTCTCTCTCTCTGTCTCTCTGGCCTCTCTCTCTCTCTTCTCTCTCTCTCTCTCTCTCTCTCTCTCTCTCTCTCTCTCTCTCTCTCTCTCTCTCTCTCTCTCTCTCTCTCTCTCTCTCTCTCTCTCTCTCTCTCTCTCTCCCTCTCACTCTCTCTGTCTCTCTCTCTGTGTCTCTCTGTTCTCTCTCTTCTCTCTCCTCTGTGTCTCTCTGTGTCTCTCTCTTCTCTCTCTCTCTCTCTCTCTCTCTTTCTCTCTCTCTCCCTCTCTCTCCCTCTCTCTCTCTCTGTGTCTCTCTGTGTCTCTCTCTCTCTCTCTCTCTCTCTCTCTCTCTCTCTCTCTCTCTCTCTCTCTCTCTCTCTCTCTGTGTCTCTCTCTCTCTCTCTTCTCCCTCTCTTCTCTCTCTCTCTCTCTTTCTCTCTCACTTCTCTCTGTGTCTCTCTGTGTCTCTCTCTCTCTCTCTCTCTCTCTCTCTCTCTCTCTCTCTCTCTCTCTCTCTCTCTCTCTCTCTCTCTCTCTCTCTTTCTCCCTCTCACTCTCTGTCTCTCTCTCTGTCTCTCTGTGCTCTCTCTCACTCTCTCTGTCTCTCTCACACACTCTCTGTCTCTCTGTGCTCTCTCTCTCTCTCTCTCTCTCTCTCTCTCTCTCTCCTCTCTCTCTCTCTCTCTCTCTCTCTCTCTCTCTCTCTCTCTCTCTCTCACTCTCTCTCTCTCTCTCTCTGTGTCTCTCTGTGTCTCTCTTCTCTCTCTCTCACTCTTTCTCCCTCTCTCTCTCTCTCTCTCTCTCTGTGTCTCTCTGTGTCTCTCTCTTCTCTCTTTCTCCCTCTCACTCTCTCTCTCTCTCTCTCTTCTCTCTCTCTCTCTCTCTCTCTCTCTCTGTCTCTCTCTCTCTCACTCTCTCTCTTTCTCCCTCTCACTCTCTGTCTCTCTCTCACTGTGTCTCTCTGTGTCTCTCTCTCTCTCTCTCTCTCTCTCTCTCTCTCTCTCTCTCTCTCTCTCTCTCTCTCTCTCTCTCTCTCTCTCTCTCTCTCTCCCTCTCACTCTCTCTGTCTCTCTCTCTCTGTGTCTCTCTGTGTCTCTCTCTTCTCTCTCACTCTCTCTCACTCTCTCTCCCTCTCTCTCCCTGTCACTCTCTCTGTCTCTCTCTCTGTGTGTCTCTCTCTTCTCTCTCTCTCTCTCTCTCTCTCTCTCTCTCTCTCTCTCTCTCTCTCTCTCTCTCTCTCTCTCTCTCTCTCTCTCTCTCTCTCTCTCTCTCTCTCTCTCCTCTCTCTCTCTCTCATCTCTCTCTCTCTCTCTCTGTGTCTCTCTCTCCTCTCTCTCTCTCTCTCTCTCTCTCTCTCTCTCTCTCTCTCTCTCTCTCTCTCTCTCTCTCTCTCTCTCTCTCTCTCTCTCTCTCTCTCTCTCTCTCTCTCTCTCTCTCTCTCTCTCTCTCTCTCTCTCTCTCTCTCTCTCTCTCTCTCTCTCTCTCTCTCTCTCTCTCTCTCTCTCTGTCTCTCTCTCTGTCTCTCTCTGTGTCTCTCTCTCTGTCTCTCTCTTTCTCTCTCTCTCTCTCTCTCTCTCTCTCTCTCTCTCTCTCACTTTCCTTTCTCTCTCTCACACACATACAGTAACCATTGATCAACCAACTCAAATGAGAGAGAGAGAGAGAGACACAGAGAGACACACAGAGACACAGAGAGACACAGAGAGACACACAGAGACACACACACAGAGACACACACAGAGACACACACAGAGACACACACAGACACACACAGAGACACACACAGAGACACACACACAGAGACACACACAGAGACACACACAGAGACAGAGAGTCTTGTCATGATTGGCTGTGGTTAGGAGTGGCTGTGGTTAGAGGGCCAGCAGCTGGGTAACATATAATAAAAAGCTTAATAACGATAGTACATGATAGTACATGATAGTACATGATAGTACATGAGTGCATAATTAAGTTATCAAATACTATAATATGAATAAATAGCAATATATGCAACAAGATAGCAATTTGACTGTTAAACGTGGAGATAGAGTAACATGTGGTGTTGTAGTCCAGCGCTCGATCAGGTTCAAATGGAAGTGGTTGTATGTGTAACATATAGACTAGCACAGTATGAGTCATATTCAACATCTGGGGAAAGAATCAACGATAGATAAATAAATAGATAGATAAAGCTCCCTAAAGCTAGTCGAAACTTGGCCGAATAATATGGCATCAATTTGCATTTAAAAAAATAATAATAACTATAGGTTGTTAACTGTGACGTGTCATTTACCAATATGTAGTAACCAATTTAACCCAATATATTTTCTATTTTAGATTCTAAAAGAAAATAGCCACCTACCTTCTACGTCTCACAAAGACACTTAAGGTTGAACCAAAAACAAATCTCAAATTTGGACTCATCAGACCAAAGATTTCCCACGGGTCTAATGTCCATTGCTCGTGTTTCTTGACCCAAGTCGTCTCTTCTTCTTATTGCTGTCCTTTAGTAGTGGTTCTTCTTCTTATTGCTGTCCTTTAGTAGTGGTTTCTTCTTCTTCTTCTTTATTTTCTTCTTCTTCTTATTATTGCTGTCCTTTAGTAGTGGTTTCTTCTTCTTCTTCTTATTGCTTTCTTTATTGGTTTCTTCTTCTTGCTTCTTATTGCTGTTCTTTAGTAGTGGTTTCTTCTTCTTCTTCTTATTGCTGTCCTTTAGTAGTGGTTTCTTCTTCTTCTTATTATTGCTGTCCTTTAGTAGTGGTTTCTTCTTCTTCTTCTTATTGCTGTTCTTTAGTAGTGGTTTCTTCTTCTTCTTCTTATTGCTGTTCTTTAGTAGTGGTTTCTTCTTCTTCTTATTGCTGTTCTTATTGTTGTTCTTTAGTAGTGGTTTCTGCAGCAATTCGACCATTTGGTTTACTACTACATGATGCCAAGAGTGTGCAAATCTGTCATCAAGGGAAATGGTGGCTACTTTGAAGAATCTCACATATAAAATATATTTTGATTTGTTTAACACTGTTTTGGTTACTACATGATTAAATATGTGTTATTTCATAGTTTTGATGTCTTCACTATTATTCTACAATGTAGAAAATAGTAAAAATAAAGAAAATCCCTGGAATGAGAAGGTGTGTCCAAACTTTAGACTGGTACTGTATGTATACTATAATTGATGTGTATATAGATGTATATATAGTTTAATTTATGTGTATGTAGATATGTATAGTTTAATGTATATGTATATAGATATATATAGTTTAATTGATGCGTATATAGATGTATATATAGTTTAGTTAATGTGTTTATAGCTATGTATAGTGTAATTGATGTGTATATAGATATGTATAGTGTAATTGATGTGTATTGATGTGTTCATGCAGGGCTCATATGCAAAAGAGGCCGTGGTCTCAGCATGACTCCCTGGCTAAATGACCGTGGTCTCAGCATGACTCCCTGGCTAAATGACCGTGGTCTCAGCATGACTCCCTGGCTAAATGACCGTGGTCTCAGCAGGACTCCCTGGCTAAATGACCGTGGTCTCAGCAGGACTCCCTGGCTAAATGACAGTGGTCTCAGCATGACTCCCTGGTTAAATGACCGTGGTCTCAGCATGACTCCTGGCTAAATGACCGTGGTCTCAGCATGACTCCCTGGCTAAATGACCGTGGTCTCAGCAGGACTCCTGGCTAAGTGACCGTGGTCTCAGCAGGACTCCCTGGCTAAATGACCGTGGTCTCAGCAGGACTCCCTGGCTAAATGACCGTGGTCTCAGCATGACTCCTGGCTAAATAAAGATTCAATAAAAATAAATAATGAAAACTGAATTGATGAGTCAAAATGTCTGTTTGACTCGGACTATTAGCATTAAGCGACCGAAATGCTACAAAAATAATTTTTTAAACTTGACCAGAGAGTTTGCTTGAGGACTTATCACCTCCCTTCACCTCCATGCCTCAGACTGGGGAATTCTGAACAGGACAGTAGCTGCGTTTGGCTGATTCATTTAGCCTTTTTATTCAACAGCATAGCAAAGAAAACTCTGACAAGCCTACACAGTAGCTGCCCAGCTGCCTCCAGGAAGTGGGGAGGTTCAAAATTCCCACTCCTTCTCTGTCTCTTCTTCTTTCACTCCTTCTCTGTCTCTTCTTCTTCTTTCACTCCTTCTCTGTCTCTTCTTCTTTCACTTCTCTGTCTCTTCTTCTTTCACTCCTTCTCTGTATCTTCTTCTTTCACTCCTTCTCTGTCTCTTCTTCTTTCACTCCTTCTCTGTCTCTTCTTCTTTCCTCCTTCTCTGTCTCTTCTTCTTTCACTCCTTCTCTGTCTCTTCTTCTTTCCTCCTTCTCTGTCTCTTCTTCTTTCACTCCTCTGTCTCTTCTTCTTTTCACTCCTTCTCTGTCTCTTCTTCTTTCCTCCTTCTCTGTCTCTTCTTCTTTCCTTCTTCTCCGTCTCTTCTTCTTTCCTCCTTCTCTGTCTCTTCTTCTTTCACTCCTTCCTGTCTCTTCTTCTTTCACTCCTTCTCTGTCTCTTCTTCTTTCACTCCTTCTCTAACTCTTCTTCTTTCACTCCTTCTCTGTCTCTTCTTCTTTCACTCCTTCTCTAACTCTTCTTCTTTCACTCCTTCTCTGTCTCTTCTTCTTTCACTCCTTCTCTGTCTCTTCTTCTTTCACTCCTTCTCTGTCTCTTCTTCTTTCACTACTCTGTCTCTTCTTCTTTCACTCCTTCTCTGTCTCTTCTTCTTTCACTCCTTCTGTCTCTTCTTCTGTTCACTCCTTCTCTGACTCTTCTTCTTTCACTCCTTCTCTGTCTCTTCTTCTTTCACTCCTTCTCTAACTCTTCTTCTTTCACTCCTTCTCTGTCTCTTCTTCTTTCACTCCTTCTCTAACTCTTCTTCTTTCCTCCTTCTCTGTCTCTTCTTCTTTCACTCCTTCTCTGTCTCTTCTTCTTTCACTCCTTCTCTGTCTCTTCTTCTTTCACTCCTCTGTCTCTTCTTCTTTCCTCCTTCTCTGTCTCTTCTTCTTTCCACTCCTTCTCTGTCTCTTCTTCTTTCACTCCTTCTCCGTCTCTTCTTCTTTCTTCTCTGTCTCTTCTTCTTTCACTCCTTCTCTCTGTCTCTTTTAACTTCTTTCCCACTCCTTCTCTGTCTCTTCTTCTTTTTCCACTCCTTCTCTGTCTCTTCTTCTTTCACTCCTTCTCTGTCTCTTCTTCTTTCACTACTCTGTCTCTTCTTCTTTCACTACTCTGTCTCTTCTTCTTTCACTACTCTGTCTCTTCTTCTTTCACTACTCTGTCTCTTCTTCTTTCACTACTCTGTCTCTTCTTCTTTCACTCCTTCTCTGTCTCTTCTTCTTTCACTCCTTCTCTGTCTCTTCTTCTTTCACTTCTCTGTCTCTTCTTCTTTCACTCCTTCTCCGTCTCTTCTTCTTTCTCCTTCTCTGTCTCTTCTTCTTTCCTCCTTCTCTGTCTCTTCTTCTTTCACTCCTTCTCTGTCTCTTCTTCTTTCACTCCTTCTCTGTCTCTTCTTCTTTCACTCCTTCTCTGTCTCTTCTTCTTTCAATCCTTCTCTGTCTCTTCTTCTTTCACTCCTTCTCTGTCTCTTCTTCTTTCACTACTCTTTAGTTCTAAATGTTCTAGTTCTGATAGTTCATAACATTCTAGTTCTGATATTTCTAAATGTTATAGTTCTGATGATTCATAACATTCTAGTTCTGATAGTTCTAAATGTTAAAGTTCTGATAGTTCATAACATTCTATTTCTGATCGTTCAAAACAATCTAGTTCTGATAGTTCTAAATGTTATAGTTCTGATAGTTCATAACATTCTAGTTCTGATAGTTCTAAACGATCTAGTTCTGATTGTTCATAACATTCTAGATCTGATAATTCATAACATTCTAGATCTGATAGTTCATAACATTCTAGATCTGATAGTTCTAAATTTTATAGTTATGATAGTTCATAACATTCTAGTTCTGATAGTTCAAAACATTCTAGTTCTGATAGTTCTAAATGTTATAGTTCTGATAGTTCATAACATTGTAGTTCTGATAGTTCTAAACAATCTAGTTCTGATAGTTCATAACATTCTAGATCTGATAGTTCATAACATTCTAGATCTGATAGTTCATAACATTCTAGATCTGATAGTTCTAAACAATCTAGTTCTGATAGTTCTAAACAATCTGGTTCTGATAATTCTAAACAATCTAGTTCTGATGTTTATAACATTCTAGATCTGATAGTTCTAAACATTCTAGATCTGATAGTTTCTAAACAATCTAGTTCTGATAGTTCTAAACATTCTAGTTCTGATAGTTTAAACATTCTAGTTCTGATAGTTCTAGTTTGAAACATTCATGTTTTGATATTTTAAACATTCTAGTTCTGATAGTTCTAAACATTCTAGTTCTGATGGTTCTAACCATTTCAAGATCTGATAGTTTTACAAAAGTATAGTTCTGATAGTTCTAAACATCCTTGTTCTGATGGTTCTAGTTCTGATTGTTCTAGTTCTGATCGTTCTAAACATTCTAGTTCTGATAGTTCATAACATTCTAGTTCTGATAGTTCATAACATTTCTAGATCTGATAGTTCTAAACAATCTAGTTCTGATAGTTCTAAACATTCTAGTTCTTATAGTTCTAAACAATCTGAGGTTCTGATAGTTCATAACATTCTAGTTCTGATGGTTCGCAACATTCTAGATCTGATAGTTCTAAACAATCTAGTTCTGATAGTTCATAACATTCTAGATCTGATAGTTCTCATTCTGATAGTTCTAAACATTCTAGTTCTGATAGTTCTAAACATTCTAGTTTTGATGGTTCTAAACATTCTAGTTCTAAATATTCTAGTTCTGATAGTTCTAAATGTTTCTAGTTCTAAACATTTCTAGATCTGATAGTTCTAAACAATCTAGTTCTGATAGTTCATAACATTCTACATTTACATTTACATTTAAGTCATTTAGCAGACGCTCTTATCCAGAGCGACTTACAAATTGGTGCATTCACCTTATGACATCCAGTGGGACAGTCACTTAACAATAGTGCATCTAAAACTTAGGGGGTGGGGTGAGAGGGATTACTTAACCTATCCTAGGTATTCCTTAAAGAGGTGGGGTTTCAGGTGTCTCCGGAAGGTGGTGATTGACTCCGCTGTCCTGGCGTCGTGAGGGAGTTTGTTCCACCATTGGGGGGCCAGGGCAGCGAACAGTTTTGACTGGGCTGAGCGGGAGCTGTACTTCCTCAGTGGTAGGGAGGCGAGCAGGCCAGAGGTGGATGAACGCAGTGCCCTTGTTTGGGTGTAGGGCCTGATCAGAGCCTGGAGGTACTGAGGTGCCGTTCCCCTCACAGCTCCGTAGGCAAGCACCATGGTCTTGTAGCGGATGCGAGCTTCAACTGGAAGCCAGTGGAGAGAACGGAGGAGCGGGGTGACGTGAGAGAACTTGGGAAGGTTGAACACCAGACGGGCTGCGGCGTTCTGGATGAGTTGAAGGGGTTTAATGGCACAGGCAGGGAGCCCAGCCAACAGCGAGTTGCAGTAATCCAGACGGGAGATGACAAGTGCCTGGATTAGGACCTGCGCCGCTTCCTGTGTGAGGCAGGGTCGTACTCTGCGGATGTTGTAGAGCATGAACCTACAGGAACGGGCCACCGCCTTGATGTTAGTTGAGAACGACAGGGTGTTGTCCAGGATCACGCCAAGGTTCTTGGCGCTCTGGGAGGAGGACACAATGGAGTTGTCGACCGTGATGGCGAGATCATGGAACGGGCAGTCCTTCCCCGGGAGGAAGAGCAGCTCCGTCTTGCCGAGGTTCAGCTTGAGGTGGTGATCCGTCATCCACACTGATATGTCTGCCAGACATGCAGAGATGCGATTCGCCACCTGGTCATCAGAAGGGGGAAAGGAGAAGATTAATTGTGTGTCGTCTGCATAGCAATGATAAGAGAGACCATGTGAGGTTATGACAGAGCCAAGTGACTTGGTGTATAGCGAGAATAGGAGAGGGCCAAGAACAGAGCCCTGGGGGACACCAGTGGTGAGAGCGCGTGGTGAGGGAGACAGATTCTCGCCACGCCACCTGGTAGGAGCGACCTGTCAGGTAGGACGCAATCCAAGCGTGGGCCGCGCCGGAGATGCCCAACTCGGAGAGGGTGGAGAGGAGGATCTGATGGTTCACAGTATCGAAGGCAGCCGATAGATCTAGAAGGATGAGAGCAGAGGAGAGAGAGTTAGCTTTAGCAGTGCGGAGCGCCTCCGTGATACAGAGGAGAGCAGTCTCAGTTGAATGACTAGTCTTGAAACCTGACTGATTTGGATCAAGAAGGTCATTCAGAGAGAGATAGCGGGAGAGCTGGCCAAGGACGGCACGTTCAAGAGTTTTGGAGAGAAAAGAAAGAAGGGATACTGGTCTGTAATTGTTGACATCGGAGGGATCGAGTGTAGGTTTTTTCAGAAGGGGTGCAACTCTCGCTCTCTTGAAGACGGAAGGGACGTAGCCAACGGTCAGGGATGAGTTGATGAGCGAGGTGAGGTAAGGGAGAAGGTCTCCGGAAATGGTCTGGAGAAGAGAGGAGGGGATAGGGTCAAGCGGGCAGGTTGTTGGGCGGCCGGCCGTCACAAGACGCGAGATTTCATCTGGAGAGAGAGGGGAGAAAGAGGTCAGAGCACAGGGTAGGGCAGTGTGAGCAGAACCAGCGGTGTCGTTTGACTTAGCAAACGAGGATCGGATGTCGTCGACCTTCTTTTCAAAATGGTTGACGAAGTCATCTGCAGAGAGGGAGGAGGGGGGAGGGGGCGGAGGATTCAGGAGGGAGGAGAAGGTGGCAAAGAGCTTCCTAGGGTTAGAGGCAGATGCTTGGAATTTAGCGTGGTAGAAAGTGGCTTTAGCAGCAGAGACAGAGGAGGAAAATGTAGAGAGGAGGGAGTGAAAGGATGCCAGGTCCGCAGGGAGGCGAGTTTTCCTCCATTTCCGCTCGGCTGCCCGGAGCCCTGTTCTGTGAGCTCTCGCAATGAGTCATCGAGCCACGGAGCGGGAGGGGAGGACCGAGCCGGCCTGGAGGATAGGGGAGATAGAGAGTCAAGGGATGCAGAGAGGGAGAGAGGAGGGTTGAGGAGGCAGAATCAGGAGATAGGTGGGAGAAGGTTTGAGCGGAGGGAAGAGATGATAGGATGGAAGAGGAGAGAGTAGCGGGGGAGAGAGAGCGAAGGTTGGGACGGCGCGATACCATCCGAGTAGGGGCAGTGGGAGGTGTTGGATGAGAGCGAGAGGGAAAAGGATAGCAAGGCAGGGTCGGAGACCTGGAGGGGAGTTGCAGTGAGGTTAGTGGAAGAACAGCACTAGTAAAGATGAGGTCGAGCGTATTGCCTGCCTTGTGAGTAGGGGGAAGGTGAGAGGGTGAGGTCAAAAGAGGAGAGGAGGAAAAAGAAGGAGGCAGAGAGGAAAGAGTCAAAGGTAGACGTGGGGAGGTTAAAGTCGCCCCAGAACTGTGAGAGGTGAGCCGGGCCTCAGGAAAGGAGCTTATCAAGGCATCAAGCCATTGATGAACTCTCCGAGGGAACCTGGAGGGCGATAAATGATAAGATGTTAAGCTTGAAAGGGCTAGTAAATCAGACAGCATGGAATTCAAAGGAGGCGATAGACAGATGGGTAAGGGGAGAAAGAGAGAATGACCACTTGGGAGAGATGAGGATCCCGGTGCCACCACCCCGCTGACCAGATGCTCTCGGGTGTGCGAGAACACGTGGGCGGACGAAGAGAGAGCAGTAGGAGTAGCAGTGTTGTCTGTGGTGATCCATGTTTCCGTCAGTGCCAAGAAGTCGAGGGACTGGAGGGAGGCATAGGCTGAGATGAACTCTGCCTTGTTGACCGCAGATTGGCAGTTCCAGAGGCTACCTGGAGACCTGGAACTCCACGTGGTCGTGCGCGCTGGGACCACCAGAGTAGGGTGGCTGCGGCCACGCGGTGAGGAGCGTTTGTATGGTCTGTGCAGAGAGGAGAGAACAGGGATAAACAGACACATAGTTGACAGGCTACAGAAGAGGCTACGCTAATGCAAAGGAGATTGGAAACTGACAAGTGGACTACACGTCTCCCGAATGTTCAGAAAGTTGGGTTACGAGCAAGAATCTTATTGACTAAAATGATTAAAATGATATACTGCTGAAGTAGGCCAGCTGGCAGTGGGTGCGTTGTTGACACTACACTAATCAAGTCATTCCGTTGAGTGTAATAGTTTCTGCAGTGTTGCTATTCGGGGGCTAGCAGGCCAGCTAGCAGTGTTGTTTACGTTACGTTGCGTTAGCAACTGATAATAGGATGACAGCGAACCTAGAAAATCGCTCTAGACTACACAATTATCTTTGATACAAAGACGGCTATGTAGCTAGCTAAGTAGCTAGCTACGATCAAACAAATCAAAACCGTTGTACTGTAATGAAATGAAGTGAAAATGTGATACAACCTGTGAATGCGACCGGGTAGTTGAGTTCTATACAGAAGACGTTGGCTAGCGTTGGCTAGCTGTTGGCTAGCTAGCAGAGTCACCTACGTTAAGGACGACAAATAGCTGGCTAGCTAACCTCGGTAAATTAAGATAATCACTCTAAGACTACACACTCTAAACCTAAACAACACAATTATCTTGGATACGATGATACGATGATACGAAGACAGCAAAGACAGCTATGTAGGTAGCTAACACTAAACTAATCAAGTCGTTCAGTTGAGTGTAAAAGTTTCTCAGTGCAGCTAATCAGTGGACGTTAGCTAGCTGGCTAGTGAAGACTACGTTAGGACGGCGAAATACGATAATTACGCAATTATCTTTGATACAAAGACGGCTATGTAGCTAGCTGAGAAGAAATTGCTAAGATAAGACAAATCAAACCGTTGTGATATAATGAAATATAATGAAAAAGTTATACTACCCGTTGGAGCGACGTGCAGATGCGACCACTGCTCCAACCGGAACCG